>NW_027526361.1:225301303-225526303 GCF_048455015.1 Haemaphysalis longicornis
TTCAAAAAATCCCTTAGCCCTTTTTCCACGCTCACCACTCTCGTTATCATTGCCGTAATAAATTTCAGGTGAGCCTGAGGCGCCCGACAACAGCACGGAGTAATAATAGGTCTTTATTTGTATATAAAATGGCAAGTGCCTCCTGGCCTCCTGATTCGGCATTATATAGACTCGAGTTTCCTGCGCACCCCAAATACGTGTGCGCAGGCTTTTTAAACGACGCTTTGACATCTCGCTGGGCTGGATGTCGCCCTAAACAGGCCGACTCTGATGCGCAGCTGGCGAATCAAGTTGTGCGGGTTCGGCACGCTAGGAGGCGCTCAAAAAGAATCGATCGTAACGAACGTGCCATTTCATCTACCGGAAGCCAGCGCGGCCGTAGCTCCTGCAAGCATCTCTCGCCTACGATATTCCTGGAAGTTTGCTGAGAACCGAACCACATGGTGCGCTCACCACGACACAGGCGGCTCCGCGTAGCGTGCAGCCTACTCGCAGTGCTACGCCGGCTAGGAGAAGATACCCACCGTGCCAGATCCACGCGAAGATTGAATTTGAATTGGTTCAAGCTTTCTTCCCGGGGTTCGGCCGGGGTGCTCGCTAATACAAACTGGCCCCACGCACACTTGGAGGAAATAATGCTGGCCTATGCTGCACTGTATTGGCGTGAATGGCAACCTTGATAGTAGTAATTTCTTGGTCCGAAGCCGGGTAGTTCATGCGCAAGTGGGCTGAGGAAGTCAGCAGAGAAAATGACAGCAAGAGGGACAGCTAGTTGTGTGAGAATCAATTTTCAAACAGCGCAGATGTACGAGGCAGCGAGAACTACGCATAACAAGAGCTGACTGGCAACAAAATATTTTGTTCAGACCGGAAAAGAACTCGCCCATTAATCCGCGCTCCTTCTGTGTGGTTCTCCTTTTTGCCTCGTCGATCTGCGCTGTTACAAATGTGACAACAAAACGGCAATCCATATTTTAGGCGTGTGCTGCGTCGAAGGTTGCGGCAGCGTCCATGAATGTACACCCGGAGTCAAAAGTTTCCGGGACGCGATTTCGAACATCGAAATCAATTTCTCTGCTGCCTGATGGCTAAGCACTTCGTTCGCCTTCCGAGGCGATGCATCGCTCTTCGTAGCATCATCACCATACTCATACCAGGAGCTTAGCTAGCAACCAGACAGCAGAGAAATTGGCTTCGATTTTCCAAACCGCGTCCCGGAAGCTTTCGACGCCGCGGGTATGTCGTCCATGCGTGGGCCATACGCTTCATAATCAATGTGTTTCGTCGCACTGCAGCTTAAAATTTGCATAACGGGCTGGAAAAAGCGACCTGGTTTGCCTTGTACCAAATTAATCACGGATGTCAATTGCTGGTTTGATCTATTTATGAGTTGTGTTTACGACGAAATTAAATGCCAGTCGTACAAAATGCGAGAATTTTCCAGCCCTTTCAAAATGATTGCACTGGGCGGGAATGTGGTTCTGGGAACCTTCGCTGGCCATGCTTGGAACAAATGCAATTTCTCTCCACACTCGCAGTCGGTCCGCTTCTTGACAATGGGGTGCTCGTTTGCCGCAGCCTTTGCTTGCTTTTGTTCACTGATTGTGAGTTTACGCGCCGAAGCCACGCCTGGCCTATGGGGTGCGCCGTAGTGGAGGGTTCCTCCGGTTTAATTTCGACCACCTGGGGATCCCTAACGAGAGCCGAATTTTCGACACACACGGGCGTTTTTGCTTTTCACCTCCATCAGAAAAGCAGCTTCTGCGGCCGGGATCTAACCCGCGTCGTCGGGCTCAGTAGCACAACGCCACCATGGCGGATTGCTTGCTTTTGTTGTATGTAGGTTAGGCGTCCGAGAGAGAGAGAGAGAGAGAGAGAGAGAGAGAGAGAGAGAGAGAGAGAGAGAGAGAGAGAGAGAGAGAGAGAGAGAGAGAGAGAGAGAGAGAGAGAGAGAGAGAGTAAACGTGTTTAAAGCAATGGGGGGGAGTCCTCAGACCAAGACCCGTTGAGCTTTCCCAGCCTCAACAGCCCTCAACACCAGCAAGCGCTGGTCAAAGAGGTCGGAGCCGGTCAGAGCTCTCTCCCAAAGCTCGTGAGAAGAAATGGAGGGACTTCGCGAATGTAGTGGGGCGTGCGCGCAGCTGCCTTCCACATGAAAGAGCGTCCCGGAGGTTTCACAGAAGCGGCATAGCGGGGAATATACGGCGGGGTGCAATAGATGGCATTTAGTGGGGTGGGGAAAGGTATTCGTCTGGGGTGTACGGAGGCGGCGGAGCTGCCGTTCCTCCTCTTTCGTTAGGTGTTTATGTGGTGCTGGGTAGGTGATACGTCCCAACTTATAGTGCTGTGTTATCTCGTGATACGTGATCAGTGGGGTTGGCCTCTCCTGCTCGCTTTACGGGGCACGGCGGGATAACTCTCGGGCCAACAGGTGGGCGGTTTCGTTGCCCGGGACGGCAGAGTGGGCGGGTGCCCATATGACCATGATGGATCTGTCCGGTGGACGCTGGCAGATGATTTGGTGGGTCGTCCGGTGAATTCGCCTGCACGAGAAGTTACGGCACGCTTGCTGCGATCTGTGATGAGAAGCATGACCTTGTTAGGCGGCTATTAAACTGCCTAAAAGAGGAATGCGTGCTTAACGCAGACCAAAGATACTAAAGATTGTTCGCCGCTGCGAACACGGTGCGTGTGTTTTGTTGCTCTCAGTGATAGGTAATTTAACAAAAACAGCGCACAATACTTGTACTGGTTGAACGAAACTCACTGGTGCTGCGCGTGTAGCTGCGGCAGCAAATTGGCTGAGAATGAGGCATTCTATAGAAATAAACTATGGAAATAGTTGGCAAAACAGTGCTCCCTTGTGGATTACAGCCACGACGTGCTTTTAGCAGCTTATAACCTGTCTGCACATTTTTGTTCATGCGTGTGCGCAGATTTGAAAAGTAAACGTGCTCTCGTCGGCTTTAGAGCCCTAAGAATTGAACTCTGGGCACACGGCTTCAGACTGCGTGAATCGCAAGGACGCGTCCACCATACGTTGCCTACGAAGAGCTTTAATCGCGAGGTTTTATGTTCAAAACCTTTTCATCCTGTTATAAGGTAGAGCAAGTGGCTTTAACAATAAAACTAATAGGTACTTATTGGCTGATCTTTAGACATGAACATCGCATCCTAAATTGGCTTGAGCATCTAAATTCGCATGAACAACTTATTGGCATGAGCATCTCATCCCTTTTTCTCGGGAACTTGAGGCTCGGCCTGATGGGCACGCCTTGCTCCAGATTTAGAAGCCCCCAACCGGGCGTTTCTCGAACACGCTATGTATACTACGTGGGGCTACGTCACTTCCAGTGCGCGTGGTGTGTGTGTGTACGACACGTTTACGGACGCTCAGTTTGTTCTCCTAAATGACGTGTCAGTGTCTACACGACGCCGTGAACATCCACGTGCTTCTCCAAGCTCACCTGACTTATCTTGGTGGTTAGGAAGTGCTTTAGTGTCCTGGATGTGTGAGCCAGACTGCTGGGAGAGTGACCACCATCCGATTTATCTCAACCTTTCTCCCGGCCGGGCGAATCGTCTTCGAAGACAGTGTCGGGTGGTAGACTGGGACCTCTATCGATCGACAGCAGCTACGATCGTCTCCAGCACCTTACCTGACCCGTGCCAGAGTCTCCGCGTGGCTTTGGAAGCAGCGACTCGTACGACGTGGGTCGAGGAATCGCGGCCTGCCCCTGACCTACAACTTTATCGTCTGTGGGCCGCGCGCCGTCAAGCTGAACTAATGTCAATGCGGAATCCCGCATCAATCGATGCACGTCTGAACCTTAACCGCCTCACAGCAGCAGCCCGCCGACATGAACGACGACTGTCACGGGGCCGCTGGCTAGACTGGTGCGCCTCGCTTGGCCCTTCGTCGTCTAATGCCTCGGTTTGGCGAACATTCCAAGCAATGGAACGTGGTCACCGCCCTCCAGATCCAGCAGCTAGTGCCCTTCTAGCATCTGGCCAGACACCATCCGCTTTTGCCTCTCTCGCTGCAAGCACCTTCTTTCCCGCCTTTGACACTCCACCAGCTGTCTTTACTATTTCAAACTGCCTACCGGCATTCGCTGGTTCATTGCCCACATGCAACGACATTGAAGGGATTCAGGCCCCCTTTACAATGGCGGAATTCTTAGCAGCCATCGACCATGCCAGGCCGCGCACTGCACCGGGACCTGATGGCATCCCTTATGAGCTATTTAAGAACACAGAAGGCACTACACTTGACGTCATACTTGAAGCCATAAATGCAGCGTGGACTTCAGCCGCGATTCCTGATTCCTGGCGTCACGCGGAAAGCGTTGCTATCCCGAAGCCCGGCAAAACACCAGACCGGATTTCTCACCTTCGGCCAATAGCTCTGACATCAACGATTTGTAAGCTGATGGAGCGCATGCTAGCTACACGTCTTACTTGGTGGCTTGAGCGATATTCCTGGTACCATCCCGCCCAAATTGGATTCCGGCCCCAGTTGGGCGTCGAAGACGGACTGCAGCACTTTTCTGATATGATCCTGATCGGGGGATGCTCTCGCCGGATTCGAACCGTCCTTGCAATGGATATTAAAAAGGCCTACGACAATGTCAGCCGCGAAGCCATTGTTCGGATCCTAGAGTGGATTAAACTGCCCAGCCGTGTCTGCACATTTGTGAACGCCTTTCTTCGGGACCGAACCTTCACCCTTCGCTTGGCCGGGAAGGCTACAGGACACTTCACATCGCACCGTGGTGTTCCACAGGGCTCTGTGTTGGCGCCGGTACTGTTCAATATCGCCTTGCTTCCCCTGGCTTGGCGGTTGGCGGGCATACCTGAGGCGTATTACATCAGTATGCTGATGACATTACTGTGTGGTCCGTGCATCCTAACATCTCTGTCCAAGAAAACGCGCTACAAACGGCGTTAAACATGACTGATTCCTGGTGTGCTCAAGTAGGACTTGAACTACCGGAAGAAAAAACGTCATACATGTCAGTGACTAACAAACATGGGCGACGCCGACTTGAGAAACGGCCTGTCCGGTTGTTTATTCATCAACAACCTCTACAGGAGGTCCCAGCTATTCGTGTGCTTGGCCTTGATGTTGCCTCGTCTGGGTCCGCGGCTCCATGGGTGAAGAGTGCGAAGGATCGTGCCGCACGGACAATACACTTGATACGTCGAATGGCGACGAAGGCTGGCGGGTCGCGCACCAGCGTTGCTCGCCTCCTTGTGCGGTCAGTGTTGCAACCCAGAATCGTGTACCAGGCTCAATTCCACCATCTCACGATGAGAGACTGGGATCGCCTCGAAGCCATCAACCGGGATGCCATGCGGGCCATTACTGGACTACCCCGAATGACCCCGATACCAACTCTGCAGGGGGAGGCCCAACTCAATACGATTGATGAGCTGGTGCACCAACGCCGCTCTGCCCGGGTCTGTAAAATCTCGATGAACGGTGCCGCCGCTGCGCTAGCCCGGTACATGGGGTACGTTGTACCAAGTACCACTGTGAAAGGTTCAGACATTCCTCCGTGGAAGCGAGTACAGTTAACAGACAACAAACCAATCGGCCGCCTCCGTCACCCGGTACCTCGCCAGGCCATGGCCCAAGTTTCTCGCCTACATAGCCCAGACGCGGAGACGGCAATTGCATATGTAGACGCCAGCGTCAAAAACGGCATGGTGCACACTGCACTCATCTGCCCCCAGCTACCAGAGGTGGACCAATGTTGCTCTTATGAGGCTAACCCGATGCCACCAGCGTATCTTGCTGAACTAGCAGCAATACACGATGGGATGGCCGCAATACTGCCTATTGTCCAGGCAGGGCCATACTGTCGACTAATAATACGCACAGACTCTACGCAAGCCATCCACGACATCCGCCGCGTAACACAAGCTACAGCGTTCGCAGATGCCATTCACCACTTAGCACGAAGCACTTCACTGCAGATCCGCATAGAATGGGTACCCCGTTCAGCTGTACCCGGCAGTAGGGAGGCAGACACGGCTAGTCGCCCGCATACCTTGATGCGACCACTACCACTTTTTCCCGAAGATCCAAGTGGAAACCTGGCACAACAGAAGGAAATTCTCCGGCGCACCACGCGAGCCCTCATACCTCCGTGTGGTTCAAACCTCCCTGGTGACTTAACTCGCCGAGAGGAGGTTGCGCTGCGGAGAATACGCGTTGGGATGGCCCTTACGCCGTCTGTGACTGCCTCTTGGCCATCGCAGTACCGCGGCCCATACGACTCTACCTGCCCATTCTGCGACTCCGCCGTACAGAATGTGAATGTGCAGCATCTGCTGTGGACCTGCCCCGGACTGCATCAGATGCGATTACGGCACCTTCGTGCAACCGGCCTCCACCCTGGCCGCCCTCCAGACCTGCAGCGCTGGGTTCATGGACCATTTCATAGGCACCTTCTAGACTTTATACGAGAAGCAAACTTGTTCGTGTACCTGTGAATCGTGCACCGTTATGCCGCAGGGCAAACTTTGGAATAAAAAAAAAATACGCACACCGCGACAACCGTGCTTAGCGCTCTAACCACTCCAGTGGTCACATTTGCTCGCTTTAGCAGCGGCAGTGGCTGCCTGTCGCTCCTTCGATTGGTCACACGTATGGGCATTTCGTGGCCGCCATTCACATTCCACCCTCTTTAGCACCTAGTAGGCGGTGCACTAGCTTTGCGCTCCATTTTATTACGCGTACAAGCGGGGCCGGGACGGGGCTGAAGCCGGTCGACGGGAGCGTCGCGCAGCGACCGGAACGCCACCGCCGCCGCCGCTGGCTCGGGGCTTGGCTTGATGATGATGATGATGATTGATAATGATTTCTAGCGGTATCCCTTTTGTAGGGAGTTGTGACGTGTCATCTTACCAAAAAACTAAAAAACTGTTTTAAACTCTTCGTTTAATACTAGCGCTGCTCACAGGGCAGGCACAAAAAAACTTGTTACGCACAAAATACTAAAAAACTGTTTTAAACTCTTCGTTTAATACTAGCGCTGCTCACAGGGCAGGCACAAAAAAGTTACGCACAAAATACTTCAGTTTTCTGTCCCAGACAATATTCCCCTCTCTGCTTTTCGTCCACCAGCATTCTAATCTTTTCGTCGCCTCGACAGCCTTTAGGTTAACTATACCCTTAAATCCTAGGGCTTCTGGAAGCCGAATATTTCCCTCATGTAGATTTGGATGGAAGCAGTCATATTGCAACACTGTGTGCCGCATAGTTTCTCTTTGTTTTCCGCAGACCACGCATACCCCTTCATTTTGTGTATACTTCCCACAAAGCTCTTAGTTCACAAGGAACATGCTCTAGCCTCAAAAAGCAAAGCACTGCCCTGGGAATTATCCTAGAAATGTTTCTTTCTGTTGTGCGATTTCTCAGCCCTGTACATCTCTAACGACGTTTTAGCTTCCATTTTTTTCTCTGCATTTATTCGTTTTTATCTGCCTTGCCTCTTTTTTGGTTACCTTGACCGTCTTGGATTCTCCACTGTTATTTCCGTATTTCATCGTTAGCCTTCTAGTCTATCTTCACCACTGCGTGTCCAAGCTTTTCATATACAGGTAGCTACAAACTTTAGCTGCCCACCTACGTTGATTCATTGCTCTCAAACTCCTCTGAAAACATTCGAACTTCTCGAACTTCAAACGACGCCCAGCCAATATCTCCCTGTAGTGCTTCGTTAGTTGTTTTTCTATGCGCGCCTAATGCGAAACGGCCTATCGTTCTCTGGTTCACTTCAAGGCCTGCTAGAGCGTCTGATTTTAATCAGAGTACTGCATTCGCAAACGTGAGACCCGGAAACATTAATCATTTCCACATTCCTCTTACTACTTCATATTTGTTGTACACCCACAGAGCTCTATGCTTCATTATAGGTGCGTTTCGCTTTCCCTTAACCTTAAGTTGCTCCTCGTGAGTTCTTCAGTAGTTCTCCCCTTCGTTTATCCACACTCCCAGATGTTTATATACCTTGACTCTGGGTAATTCACCATGCTGGATTGACACTGCGTCAGTGGTAGTGTCATTTAAAACCATTATTCCCGATTTTTTTGCGCTAAAATTTCACCCGAGGACGTTTGCTTCCTGGCCGCTGATATTTATGAGCCGTTGCATATCGGTCTGGTTATCAGCTAAAAGAACAATGTCGTCAGTGTATAACATCCCCGAAATACGCTGTTGTACCACTTCGTCTTGCAGCATATATGCGTTAGATTGAACCCTAATTAACTTTCTTCCAGTTTATTTTCTAACCCTGCCATGTCAAGCATAAACAGTATTGGGCTCAAAGGGCGTCCCTGCTTCAGTTCCCAATGGGTGTTCACCTGCTGTGCGCATTTCTGCCCTTCCCGTGACGTCGCAGGTCTTCGCACGTGCTCTTTCGTTCTTTATTCCGTTGGTCTGTCCACCAATGGAGAAAGCAAATTTTCGCCGACATGCCGCATTTGTTGGCCCCGCAATAAAAAAAAAACATATGATATCTCTGAGAGAGAGAGAGAGAGAGAGAGAGAGAGAGAGAGAGAGAGAGAGAGAGAGAGAGAGAGAGAGAGAGAGAGAGAGAGAGAGAGAGAGAGAGAGAGAACGGGGGCTCTTTATTACGACCTGGACTGATGGCTCGACCGACGTCAAGACGGCCGCTGCGGCGGTGCAGCGTGGACTGGACGCCATTGAACGGGGGATTACGGCTACGGGCATGCGTGCCTCTTCAGAGAAGACCCAGTACATTGTTCTAGGTGGTGCGGGGCAGACTAGGGAGGCCATCGACATCAGGCTAGGCGGTTGCCGCATCGAGCGGGCTGCTTCCCGTTGGATCCGGATCCTAGGGGTCCCACTGCACGAACAGGGTGGAGCCGACGAGTGGGTCCGACAGCTGAAGGTTACGTGGCGGCAGCAGCTCCATATCATCCGACGGATGGGCAGCCGCTTCGGCGGTGCGGCGACGCAGGCTATACGTACGATGACCCAGGCGGCGCTTACATCGAAGGCATGATACGGGGCGGTTTGCTTCGAGCTCACCCAAGCGCAACGGGCGCACCTAGAAACGCTGCACCACGAGTGCCTGCGAGCTATCACGGGTCTGCCCAGGCACACCAGAACCGGGGAGCTCTACCGGTTTGCGAGGTTTCCTCCGCTACGCCAAATCGTAGAGGAGCGGTACAAAGGCACACAACGAGACGGGCTACCACCAATGCCGGGGCATACATCCAGTGTCTCATCAACGACACGGCGAACGACGGGTCGCCGATTTTGCCACCGCCGAATCCCATCCCCCCTTGGGAGAACGAGCTTATCCGCACCCCCAAAACCCATGTCGAGGGTCTGCAGGAAGCACCACCACAGACTGGAGTGCATCGCCGACCTGCGAAAAAGAGAAACATGCAAACGCACCGCGTTTGCATGTTTCTCTTCGCTCTTAATCGGCCTATGGAAGGTCTTGGCGGAGTACGGAAAAGGGCCCGGCTCAGTATGGAGGAGCGGTCAATGGGACGAAACTGCGAAGTGTCCCGATACATGCCCTCTCTCTCTCTTTAAAAAACCGCCAATACAAATCAGGCGGTGTTTGATATTTCCAATTTCCTGGACATATATTGCTTGCGTGTGCGCTCCAAACGTCTGTACCCCTTCTGTGAACTTTTGTAGCTCCATGTAGTGCTAGCTCGCAAAATAGTGCGGCGATACAAATGCACCTCCTTGGTCAAGAGCACGACATTTATATAGAGGCTATATAAAAACTTCTGGGCTTAAATTTGCGGCGTCGCTACCACTTCCTTCTGCATTCCAAAGAAGCCCAGCACGTAAGCAGCCTTTTTCTTTATGAGCTTCAGCTTTTCGTTAATTCCGGCAAAATAATTGCGCCGATATTACGCCGGCCCGGGTGCGGAGGAATCTACCTAGGAAATATTCGGCAGCGCACATATCTCACACAAAAACAAATCAAAAAAAAAAAAAAAAAGAGGAAGACAAAGATACGCACGGGTGTCACTTTTCAAGCATTACATTTCGCAGAGGGGGAAGAGATCAAATGTGCGAGAAAGTTTCCCTGCACGGTCCACAGCGCGCGACGGGAGGTAAGGAATCGGGGCGATTCCATGTCCTTGCGGTCTTCACCGAGTGTGTGATTAATATCGCCCCGGGCTCGGGCCCGCAAAAACCTCCCGACTCTCCGGGAAATTACTTTCCAGTCGCTCCTCCTCGCCGTGTTTCGCTTCGCGAAGGAACTGCGGGGCACGGCTGCTCGTGCTTTTTTCCCCCTTCGAAGACGCGAAGCGGGTCCTTGCGCCCAATTACATGTGATTGCTACGGTCGATCCACGTGCAGGTGCGTAATTACGAGAGAAAGAAAAAAAAAAAAGGCGAAGATGCCATACCAATGTACGTGGCGGGACCATTACCGAAGACGCACTGAATCTAAAGCAACGTTCTTAACCGAGACTGGTTTCTTGTATTCACAGACAAAGTGCCGGGTAGCAAAAAACACACCCCACAAGCTGCAAAAGTGACCCCATGCTACCACGATTTCTGCCCTTTCAGTCACTCTCTTTGGTACCCGCCGCGGTGGCTCAGTGGCTAAGGCGTTGCGCTGCTGAGCACGAGGTCGCGGGTTCGATTCCCGGCCGCGGCGGCCGCTCTTCTGATGGAGGCGAAAAGCAGACACGCCCGTGTGTACGAGATTTCGGTGCACGTTAAAAGATCCTCAAGTGGTCAAAATTAATCCGGAGCCCTCCACTACGGCGCGCCTCATCGCCTTCGTTGCGTCGGCGCGTTAAACCCTACAATCAATCAATCAATCAATCAATCAATCAATCAATCAATCAATCAATCTCTTTGGCACTTATCCAGTCTGAAAGTCCGATAAGGGTTTGTTTGGCGAACACGACGTGGATGATATTCTCAACTATCTGTTCGGTTTGCTGCCCAAAGCACCTACGCGCTGTAAACCTTTTCATCCCTTAATCTTGAATAGGATCAGAGCATGTTCTGGGCTGTGTTGCGCATGCGAGTTACATCTTCCTGTCGACTGCGCCAATTGTAGGCCGCTAACACAGCCCAGTGATAAAATAGAAGCTACCAGGACGAATAAAATAAACAGGTCAATAGAGCTGGCGCAGAGTGAAGGCGTTTGTATCGCGATTATAGCCCACTTATCCACATTTTGGGGAGGGCATATATTTGGGCCGTTTTTTTGTCGTGAATCATCGCGAATGGTGATTATCCAGCTTTGCGAACTGAGGTAACTTCCGGGAAGTTGTCGCGTGAGGCCAGAACGAGAGAACATACTCGTCTAAACGTTGTTAGCAATGATAAAGGATGCACAGAAAGTTTAGATCCCATCCCGTTACACGAATTATAAACCCACTTCGATGATTTAGTTACGGGGTTTAACGCGCCTAAACTACACCTGGGCTATGAGGCGCGCCGTAGTGGAGGGCTCCGGATTAATTTTTGCCACACGGGGATCTTTAGCGTGCGCCGAAATCTTGACGCACGGGTGTTTTTTAGATGCAAAGCATCTCTTGCTCTCCGCTCCGTCGTCCGTCGTCCGTCCGTCCGCGCATCTCCCCTTCTCCCCACCAGCTGTGCGATAGCGCGCGCGCGCTGCTCCTCCTCTCCCCCTCTCCACGCCAGCTGTGCGATAGCGCGCGCGCTACTCATCACCGCAGCTGCGCGATAAGCGCGCATGCGCGTCTCCTCTCTCATCTCCTCCTTTCCACTCCATCTGCTCTATATAATAAACCGGGTCCGCGCGCCGCTCCCTCAGTTGCTGCTTCGGTTGAGTCACGCTGCGCCGTCCGGAGTTCCGTCATTTTCCGTTACTTGGATACCCAATCTCGTGAACGTTTCGGAACCTCCGAGATGCTTCGCATCAACTCAGGGTTCCCTCGAGGGAAGGTGGTGTAATTTTTTCTTTTCGTCTCTATCAGAAAAGCAGCCGCCGCAGCCGGTAATCGAACCCGCGTCCTTGTGCTGAGCAGCCTAACGCCTTAGCCACTGAGCTACCGCGGCGGCGATAGCCTTGTTATATTTTAGTTCTACCAAATTTCGTGCGACCAAATCTCAATTTTCGTTACTATAACGATTGCAGATGGAACCTCCGCGATCTCTGCATTTTTGTGGAAATGCAGGGCGTTACACGATCCTCACTGTGGGGGTACTCGGCAAGGAATGCTACGCATTGAAAAACGCTTCCCGTGGCTGGAATCGAGCCTGGGTCCTTCACGTTACGAAGTCGGCGTCTATCCGATTGCTCCACTTCGACACGGCCGAGGCTCAGTCCATACTCAGACCAAAACCATCGTCCTCGTTCGACGGAGGGGTGCGGGATTTTTTTATGCTCAACACAACTCGCTGGCAGACGCTTCGGCGGCGGACGGCGAGGGAGAAGTGTGTGTTGCTCTGTCTGCCTGGCCCTGACAAGGGGCGCAACCCAAGAATATTTTTATATCTTAGTTTTAATTGCGACAGCATTTGTTTGACTCTCTAAAAGCGAAAATATGGTGTGTGCCAGCGCAAATCAATTCAACGCTTATTGCAACCTATTACTTTTGTTGTCCAACCCACGACTGCGCCGAACTCTAGCGTTTCCCCCCGTCAATACCTGTTTTAGTACGTGTGCCAGGTGACCTCTCACTTTATTTCAATAAACTAGTTCTCGCCCCAATTCCTTCGCGTTTTTGTGGGCTCATTTTTAGTTACCAACCAACTGCATGTTCTAGTAAAAAAATACTAAGACGCGATGGAAAATATGCGGCGCAAGCTCTTCCGAGCCGGGCAGGATATGTTATCTGTTGGATCGGGGCGTAGCGAGCAACGCAAACTTCAGCCGCTTCGTTCCCCGCCGAAGCGTGTGCGAGCGAGTCATGAAAGTGTCCGCTATCGCCAAACGCTTAAAGGAGCCATGAAGAGAAAATACAACTTCGTTTAATTTGAAAGAACTAGGATTCAGTATCTCACTCAGCTCCATTACAGCCACAAAAGATGTTTTTTTAACGAAAAAAAGCAAGAATTATTTAAGAACTTTCAAATTTTGCGCCACAGTGACGTGTTATGAGCAAGAATGACGTCATATGGGCCAACAATGAAACATAATTTCCAGTGCGTTAACTGCACGTTAGTATTCAAGTGATGCGGTCAAATGGAACTAGACGCCCCATTACAGACGTCCAGTCATGTGTCGTCGCGACAGGTCAGTTAGGTGGCCGCTAATCGCACAAAGAAGGTTCTGTGACGTCATAGAAAAGTTGCGGGAAATTGGCTAGGGGGTCGCGACTGCTTCACACGTTTTATTTCATATCTCCGTTATTTATTCGAAGATTGCGATGATATTGGTATCATTGTTATCGTGACTAAGCAGTCTTTCTAATAAAACAAACTTGTATTTTGTCTTCATGGCTCCTTTAATGTGATCACCTTCGACGCTTGAAGTGAAGGAAAAGACAGGATAGCGAGCATGGTTCGACGCGCACGCGCACATGGATGTCTCGATACCAGATGAGCAACGTCAGATGGCGCGGCGATGCATTTTGCCACACGCCCGCGTGCCCCGGTTTGCAACGACTTGAACTTCCTATTTCCATGCCCGTACTACTTTCGCTTGGGGGCCACATCACTGGGATATTGTCACCGAGGGGTGGCTGCAGCCATTCATGCATACGTGTACGAGACCAGGGGCGGTATTCTCGTGTTTTGTCCCTTTTACGTCCCTTTCAAAAGTGTCCCTTTTGAGCGAGCTCTGATTGGCTAAAAGCAAACAACCGGATGTGACGAACCTCAAGTGCGGCGGTCGTACTGCGTTTGACCGCGGTTTCTTCGAACAGGCGATTTGAAATTCAAACAGACGGATTTGGAAGTAGTCATGAATACGGCGATTATCACCTTGCTGTTGGCTCGCCGGCGGAACAAGCGGTCGAGAAGTAATGTAGACGCGTTCGATATGCCCCGACAAGCATTCCGTCATCCTTTCCGCCTCTCAAAGAGGACCGTGCGGTGACTGTGGGACGAGCTCCGGGACGAACTTGGTCGGCGGACGCGCAGGCTCAGCGTCGAGGTCCGAGAAGCAAGTGTTATGCGCCCTTCGTCTCTTTGCTACCGGTGGCTTTCAGTCAGCGGCGGGTAACGAAGAAACGATATCGCTGTCGCAGCCCTCTGTGAGCCTGTGCATCATACCCCAAAACCACACAGTGAAATAAAGGATCGTCTGCGAGCTTGATAGCTGTCGAACAGACGACCAAAATTACACAAGCATTCCACACGGCATTTATAACCTTTTATAGGTACTTTACGCATACACATACCAGCTTAACGTTCGTAGACTTCTCGGGCAACAGGTACGTCGTTAAAAAATGAAAATCCTCCAATCTTACAGAGTTTTTTTCCCTCGTAGAGCACCACAAAAATGTCAGTGACGTAAAGCACCATTTCAGGTCCTTGGAAAAGCCCGCGTCGGCATGCCACAAGTGCGTGGATGCCAAAATACGCAACTGGATGGTTATCTTGGTGCACGAGCATTGTCACCGACCTCAAAACGGAGTCCAACCGTGAAAAACTGAGTAGCCGCAGCATTGTTTACACTTTACTGCCACAAGGAAACAGCTGACTGCAACTGCCATCTTTCGACGTTCTTCCCCTTGCGGTGAAAACTGTCAACGTCGTAACAAAAAAAAAAATTCATCGCATTTAGTTTTTCAAAATACGTTCAAATAAACACATAAAAGATACTCTTATACGCTTTTAGATCTTTAAAATGCGTTTGCAAGAACAGTTAAGGCATTTAAATCAAAGGCCTACTGCTAATCGGAAGTACGTCACGATGAAAAGGAGGCAAAAGGGACGTTTTCAAAAGGGACCGTTCCGAGAATACCACCCCAGGCGTCTTCCCTGTTAGCTTTGATTCTTGCGTGTATGTTTCCTGGCACAGAAAGAACATTTTTCTCTTCGAACCCCTACTTTCAATTTTTAACCAGTTCTCTCTTGCAACCATGCGCTGTTTCTAGATGTACGTGGTTAGTTGTCTAATTTTCAGTTTGTTAGATTCCGAAAATGATGACAGGAACAGGCTTAAGGTTTAAAGGAGCCATGAAGACAAAATACAAGTTGGGTTTATTAGAAGGAGCGCTTAGTCCCGATAACAATGATACCAATATCATCGCAATCTTCGAACAAATAACGGAGATATTAAAGAAAACGTGTGAAGCAGTCGCGACCCCCTAGCCAATTTCCCACAACTTTTCTATGACGTCACGGAACCTTGTTTGTGCGATTGGCGGCCGCCTAACTGACCTGTCGCGACGACACATGACTGGACGTCTGTAATGGGGCCTCTAGTTCCATTTGACCGCATCACTTGAATGCTAACGTGCAGTTCACGCACTGAAAATTATGTTTTATTGTTGGCCCGTATGACGTCATTCTTGCTCATAACACGTCACTGCTGCGCGAAATTTGAAAGTTTTTAAATACTTCTTGCTTTTTTTTCGTTAAAAAACATCTTTTGTGGCTGTAATGGAGCTGAGAGAGATACTGAATCCTAGTTTTTTTCAAATTAAACGAAGTTGTATTTTCTCTTCATGGCTCCTTTAATAAAGCTTAGTGTTCCAGTACGACAACCGGCCAGCCCCTCCCCGACTGCTGTCAGCAATGTCCAACTCTCTCTCTCTCTCTCTCTCTCTCTCTCTCTCTCTCTCTCTCTCTCTCTCTCTCTCTCTCTCTCTCTCTCCCCTTCCCTGCGCCGTCCTCACCAGCGCCACCTCACACAGTTGGTGTAAGCGGGCCCATTAGCCCACTTTACGCCTGATTCCGGGCCAATCCCCCGCGTAGGTATGTGCCGTGAGACAAAAAACAACCACAACAATTTTGCTGCCGGGTGTACTTTTTCAGCACAGCTTTGCTAAATTTACAAGGCCATGACTGACGGATGAACGAGGCTACGAGGCTTCACTGTATAGGATAATACGTCCCGACCCCTTCCCCACCCCCTTGTTTAACACAAAATGCTTGAAGGACCCTTAAACATGAAAACAATAAATGCATCCGTTAATTGCAGGATGCGGTGATGCATGTTCTTCGTTTTGCAACTCTTGGAAGAGCCTTGGGTGTGTGCTAAAATGCATTAGCTGTCTGTTATGGTGTAGGGCTCTTTCGGCTCCGCTTGCCAGGGCCTTCGGGCATCTGCCATCCCCTTACCCTGAACCATGGCCTACAGTTCAGTGAATGGAATGAAAACACACCGAGGTCGGCCTGATCGTATAGGTACTGGCCGGCTACTCCATACATGTTCGATAGTTCACCAGTTTATGTTCAATAGTCCCCACAACGGGTTTGGGCTACAATAGAGGTGCCAAACCGCTGCTTTTTAGGAATACTTGCACTGCGTCGAACGCCCTGTTTGAACACTGTGGGGTCTGGCCAGGGTCGCAGCAGGACATCCTCAGAAAATGCCCAATTGTGTAACACGGCCAACGACGTGGCTAACTTAACACGGTGATGCCTGTAGCAGGGAAAGTTGCACAGTACATGTTCAATAATCTCTGGTATGTGACACCATTCACAATCAGAGTCACTCGAACCACCGTTGAGGGGTTGGTAGGGATGAGTAAAAGCGACGCCGAGCTGCAGTTGATGGGACTATGACGAGTATATTCGCTGACGCCCTGAGGTCATCCGGAACCTGCAAAAAGGGTCCAGTCGACGGAACCTTCTGTGGCAGTAGTCAGGGCGGGCCCAGTAATGTGTCGTGGCGTCACGGAAGAAAATAGGTCACAAGAGCGGTCGTGTCCGTTCTAGTGAAGGGAAGGCGCACGAATACTGCGCCCGCTGAAGCCTTTTAGTGCGAAGCAGTATATGTCTAACCCAGTTTTCATTCCGGGGAAGTCGATTTACTCGGCGCCGCTGCGGCGCTCCTCCTCGCCACCGCCGACCCCGCTTTCACAACTGTTATTCCCCTCGCCACCACCGGTGCTTCTTTCACAAGCTTCGCAATTGGCTGATAACGGCGGTAACGCCCTTATCAGGCGTTACCGGAGCAACTTGCCCGCTTTAAATGCCGACGTGAGCCCATAATTCTTTTTCAGAAAAACTGGCTTTCCGCCAGTGTATTTCCTGGCTAAGCACGCACTAATCGCCGGTTGCCGGTTTATGCGTACAGTGCACATGGGTGGGGGTGGAATCAGGGCCCGTACTTGCACAGCTAGTCTTCAGACCGCTGCCGATGATATGCGCGTTGTGCTGGCGGGAAATCTAATCGTGGAACTCTCGCTGCTCAATGCGACATGGCAGCTATCCTAAATGGTCGAGCGATTTGGGTTTGGGTTGGTGTGTTACCCAGACAGTGAGATGCCGACGACGCGGGGCGGAAACGGACAGTCACATGTTTGTCCACTAGAACAAAGCTTGAGCGCTTCCAGGTTTCAACTCCCTATGGACAGACGCGTGTCGTTCGCAATGTGGAAGAACAGCGGGAATCGAAGAATCGTTTGCCAAAACAGAAGCGCGCATGGGTGCGGAAACAACAGAAAGCAGCTGCCGCCGCAGTTTCCAGCGCAAGTTTCAGCTCGCCAAGCAGCTGGGAATCTCTCCCGGATGAACAGCAACGTCGACGCAGCCAATATTTCTTGTTCAGCTTGAAGGTCTTTCAGAGCGACAATTTTGGCGATGCGTTTCACTTCTAAGCACACGCTCATAACTGGTTGCCGGTTTAACCGGGATTCAGACGACGGAGAAACCCTCTCTTTTTGGCCCGCGGGACCTGCTCACGTGACCGGCTTTAGGCTCCGCCCTCCGGTGGGGATAGCCCGCGGTGGCTCCGCGAAAGAAAATGCATCCGCATGTTTTCGCTCGACGGCGGTCGCCCTCGGCGGGGAATGGAACCTGTTCCTCGGCGCTGTCGTCTGCTAGTCACTCCGCGTAGCTCCGCACGTGTGGATGCGCCGCCAGGCCGGATAATCCGGTCACGTGCTGTTGACGTCACATATCCGTCCGCCTCCGTGAGAGGGTTTCTCCGTCGTGTGAATCCCGCTGTGTAGGGAAAGAGGGGGGGGGGGGGGGGGTGCGTGCACGCGCAGATATAGGTTTCATGCCCTCACTGGTGACATGTTCGTTGTGCTGGAGGGAGGTTTAAACGTGAACAGTCGGGATCTATTTGAAGGTGATCGCGGGATCATCGGTCAGCGGACCTTTCAACCTACACAGCGTCCACTTCCATAACTTCGGAGATAAAGGTAGCAATGCCTTCTTCTCCTCGTTGTCTCTTACGTGCTGCAACCCTGATACATCCCGCAACATGGTGCTGCTCCTCGTTTCTTTGCCACCCGAGCGATCACCTTCAAATCGATCCCGACTGCACGTCCACCGCCCAAATGTGGACTTTCCGGTGTCCTCAGTGGCCGAGCGGATTGGGTTAGTGTGCTACGCAGACAGTAAGACGCCAACTACGCGGGAGGGAAACAAACAGCTCCATGTTTGTCCAATATAAGAAATCTCGAGTCCTTTAAAGTTTCATTGGGCTAAGTGCTTATTGCTCGATCGCAAATTAAAAACAAACGTGTTTTGTTTTGGGCATTTTCTGTACTGCGTCCAGCTTCGCAGGTCATCCTTCTTCCCAGAGTGAAAGGGCACTATTTTTTTTTGCCTCCGCGTCGGCCTAAACTTCATGTTAATGTGAAAAGGTACTACCTACTGGTTGCCACCTCTTGCTACGCCTTTTCCTCCGTACGTGGATTGACGATTTCGTTGCGTCGCATGAGGTTGTACTTGCGGCTCCCGTTTGAAAGGCGAAGAAATCATACCCCTTCCCTTTCTTTCTTTCTTTTTAAAGACGATAGTCTTTCTTGGGCTACTTAAACCCAGAAATTTTGGTCTGTCTGTATATCTGTCTGTCTGTCTGTCTGTCTGTCTGTCCGTCTGTCTGTCTCTAACTCGATTCAGCCACCCGGCCAAAGTAAAATGCTTACTGCGCAATAGTCTTATATACTCACAGCCAAATGTAAACGTCTAAGCCCGGTTTACATGTTCATACTTGTCAACTTTGTTGAACAAGAACAAGACATTACGCAAATATAAGACAGGAAATTAGTACACAAGGGATATGTACAGTGTTCCTTTATTAAAAAATTCATGGATGCTTGGTTTTCCTACAGCAAATGATAATTTACATCTACTGCAGAAAACCGCCGCCTCCTGGCGGAATATGAAAAATCACGCGGCAACAGCAACGAAAGGTTCCACTAACTAGGCTCCACGTTCATCTTGGAACGCACGTGGAGCACGGCAACGCGGTTCTATAAACCTTGAAGTCGACCGCCTCGATTCACGCGCGTCTCTGCCGTACTACAGCGCTGGCATCGAGGAACCCCGCCTGTAGCAGTGGAACGCGGTAAATTCAAATCGCCTTGCGCAAACCTTTAGCGTGTTTACCTTGGGATGAGCGCGACGGTGCAGGAACAGCATGAGAGGTGAGCGGGAATGCGAAGGGGGCATTTCCTTGGCAAATATCTGCAAAGACTATCGTCTTTTGACGACATTTGCAACGAAAGGAGCAGATGCGCGGCCAATTCTTTGTTCTGTGCTCTACTGCTGGGTGTCACCGACAGGGGCAATCAACAGTATCAGTGTTCAGCTTGCGTGGTATCAAAATCTCACTCCTCACCTAAGCCAGTCAAGGTCACAACGTTTAGACTCTTAAAATGGAGAAAAAGTCCAGCTAGGACACCTAGCAACCTCGCTACGTCAAAGTGAGCTCGCGTTCGTGAGACCAGCGCGAAGCTCGTTCAACGGAGCTTTTTACCAACCTAAAATGGGTTTTAGATGCTTCTTTAAAAGAAAACTCAACGCCGTTTTTTTTTATTGAACGACTTGTTTGATAAAGAAGAGAAAACTTTCCGAGCTGGTCGATGATCCTGAATCCGAAGATATTTCTACCTAACCAATGCCTTACCTGAGCTGCTTCCACCATCGAAGGGCCGTCTCCACATCGCTTCGCCCTGAAATCACGCCTCGCAGGTTAACTTCGACAGACCGAATCGTCTGGCCGATGTCTTTCACGTTAAAGACGTTTGGGTATACACCCACCTTATTGGTCAAAAGACAAATGAGAGATGATTCACACTGGTTTCTCGTTTTCTTTCTCATTATTCTTTGAGAAAATGTGTCCTTGTTCTGCGTAACCCTGGCTTTAACACAGTCCATGAAGTTGACCCGTCAGCCTGCCATATAAAGGCTTATTGAACAAATTATTGAGTGGGTTGTAAAGCATATTGAGGATGGTTTCATGGGAAGCACAATTTCTGGTTTTAATCTAGCGTTAAGTGCGGGTGCCCGTCGGGTTCACACCGGGAAAGAGAGATAACGATTTTTAATGAGTCTGGCGTTGTTGGTCGAGCTAAAGCTACATGTTATACATATCAAGAATGTATCAGTCAAAAAATGCAGAATGCACCATCTTAGTCTATTCTTTTCTGTGGACTTCGTAGAATACAGACATTTTAAATGTACGGTTTAGAAGTGAAGCAGCACATGCCTGACGGAAACAATTAGCGAGCACAGGATGAAAAATGCGGACCTACATTCAGAGACCGCGGACACAGCTGAACAACTTGATACAGACCTCAGTACGTTGCGAATTATTGCACTCGAAATACAGGCCGGCCAAACACTGTGCAACTTCAGAAGAAAACTCGTGCCATCTTCATTCCTTAATTGGACTCTGTAACCGCCGCGGTGGCTCAGTGGCCAAGGTGTTGTGCTGCTGAACCCAAGGACTCGGGCTCGATTCCCGGCCGCGGCGGCCGCTTTTCTGATGGAGGCGAAAAGCAAAAACGCCTGCGTCTTCGATATTTCGGCGCGCGTTAAAGATCCCCAGGTGGTCAAGAATTAATCATGGAACCCTCCAACACGGTGCGCCTCATCACTTGTGTATGGCGTCGGCGCGTTAAACCTCATAATCAACTTGGACTCTGTTACTAGCACTGGAAGAAAAAGTTGAAGACACTCCCGTATTTGCTTGCTTTCATTGCATCACGTAAAAGCGTCACTGCAACGAGGATTATTTATAAACAAAACTGTGCGAGCCAGTTAAGAAATACAAGCTCGACTGTGAAGCTGAACCTTGTCGTCGATAGTGAAAGAACACCGACTTCAACAAATTTTCCATGCATTCACAGAGGAAATACATCGCGGTATTATACGAGCTGTGCAAACGGCTGCTATATTGCCCCCAACGACATGTTGTCCCGATGAAGTGTTCATTTAACGTGTCTCGGCGTGTGAAAACGTGACGTCGTTCGACGGTGTCCGACGAATATTTGTTTCGACTCATCATGCTTCAGCTGCCTCGGGAAAATCATTGGAGAGGCAAAGAGGATTCACAGTGATAACCACCTCGTAATGAGCAGGCCCGTAGACGCAGTGCCTATATTTATGGGTTAGTGACTGTGAGAATGGGTTTTTACAAAGCAAATACGAATTTTTCGCGATCTTGCCTCACAAAGTCATTTATTTGACATGGCTCTCTGATCGGTGCGAGACAGTTGCCTCAAAACCTGTGCCTTCGATAGTTCTGTTTAATAAAACGTTGCCCTCATGTAACGCAGTGGTTTCTCGGTGTGATATATGAGCGTTAATAAACATGTTAAAATTTTATTGTTACGATCGTTCATCCGTAAAAACTGAAGAACAAAAGTGGGTTTGCCCCCCTCAAGGCGAAATCCTGCCCACGCCGTGGCATCGACCCAAGAAGCGGAGGAACTAACTTCGCCGCTGGCATTCACGGAGACGAAAGCCTCGGCGATTGTTGCTGACTCCCAGGAATCCTGCAGGAGCTTTAGGTCGGGTTGGGCAGCACCAGAAACGCACCTCATGCTATCAAACAAACTCTACGACATAAAAGTAAGAATTGTGTGGATGGCTGCCCATGCCTGCATAGAGGGCAACGAATTTTCCCACCAAGAGGCCCCACAACTCACCGACCAGGCCTCGGGGGACGTAGAGAAGCCTGCACCACTTGTAACGTACCATGAAATAACACAACAAATCGGCGGACACTCCCGCTGCCGAAACCAAACCTCGCGAAATCGAAAAAAAAAAAAACCTCCACACCACTATAAACTAAAACCTTCCCGAACCCAATTATTCTGCTCCGAATATTCTCCACCCAATATCCAGCAGAATGCAAATACTTCGAACAGCCAGGTAGACTCTGAGATATTGTCATACTGTGCATGCAAAAAAAGCACCTACCCGCCCACCCCCATTCCTCGCAACACCAACTTCCAAGAGCAGTGGGAGATATATGTCCAGCCCCCGCCTTTCGGATCAGGTCCTGCTCACTGGGGGAGTGGTCGATGCTAAAACGTCTTATGGATTCCTGTGGAGAATAAATTACTCCTAAAAGAACATCCTAAATGCTCTCAATAACCATGCTTTGTCTGTCCCTGTCCACAGCACGCTCACATACGCTTTCCCTGTTTACGAGTTCAAACGGAGACAATTCCAAGAACTCAACACTAGGCCGGCAGAACGAACGTCACTAAGCAAGCCGTCTGCCTCCTACCTGTCATTAAGTTAGTGGAAGGAACACGACTCTAATGTCGAAATACTTGGTTTTTACGCGTATCTAATATGTTGTCTGTTGCTTATTTATTTCCCTTCGTAACGGAGTTTAGTATTGGCTTTACGGTCACTATTATACACTGCGGTGGGTTCCGCGACGACACCAGTTACATTCTTGACGAACCTACATTCTTGGCCTATACAGATTCAACGACGCGTCGTAGGCGTCTTAGTGTCTGTGTAACAAACCAACACTAACCGCTCGAGAACGAAGGGCAGCAGCCAGCTTCAATCGATCCGTGAAACGTCCACGTTGAAAAGTCCCACCGCCACAGCGGGCATGGAACCATTCAACAATTGCGGATAAGGTCGCTAGGCGACTCCAACATCACTCTATAGATAAACACACATTGGACAACAGATGCCTGTACGTTTATTACGACGTCCTCACGGACCCGGTTGCTATAGCAACGTGCACCTAGTGGTGGAGGACGAGCGCCGCGCCCTAAACAATGGGCCATCAATCACTCGACTCGACACTGGTGGCGAGTGCACTTGGATGAACAATGGTTCACTGATACTTATGCTGATCGTTCTAATGCTAATGCTAAACAATTGTTATGCTAATCATTTCGGCCTGGAGCCGATTTTTTTTTAGACGCGACGGTGTACACGCACGGACGCGGAAATTTGCCGGGCTCACCATGTATATACAGCTTCGCTGTACTATCTCATAATATTATAACAGGCAATCTGACCCTATTACCATTCAGAAAAATGGGGCACTTAAGGACCTTAAAATTTGTAGCAACAACTATTTGTGCATAAAAACGTGCGGTTATTGGTGCTATTCAACGATAATTTTTGACAGGTGAGTTTACAGCACTTGTCCGTCGAAAAATCACTATTTAACTTAAAGACTCCTTTTTAGCGCACGTAGATAATTTAACAGTGGGCGCCGCTTACAATCAACCCGCTGCCTGTATTGAACGACAATAGACAGTCGGATGTTGTAAAACGTTGAATGTCGCATACAGGCGCAACTTCCTCTTTAAGATAAAACAAGCTACGTCGCCACTCTGCCCACACTGTGATGTGCGAGATACCCTGCAGCACCTGCTCTGTGAATGTGCTCGATTCAGTGCTCAAAGAGTATCCGTCGCAGTGACTCTGGGACTGCCGCTTTCCGTGGGCATTCAGCTAAATGACGTCTTAGGACCATGAACTTCGCCCAAACGTGCTTTACGGGCTACACAAGCTCTGATAGAGTACCTGCAACACACAGGTCTAGACCAGTCGCTGTGAATAACTAGCCGTTTCTGTGCGCACCATGTTCTTGAACATCATCGCCATCATCTTCTTCACGTCATCAACTGGCGTAGCAAGTTAGGCATTTTAGCCCGGCTGATATCGCCAGACTTCATTAAAGATCGTTCTCTCTCTCTAAAACATTAATTGACCAAAGGAAGGAAGTAGAACTAAAGCGCTAAGTTGGGCGAGTTGGTTACGAACTAAGGAATTCACTGCACTAGCGAACATTAAGACAGGGACAAAACTAAGGAAGAGACGAAACACACGCTGGACAGCATGTGTTTCGTCTCCTCTTTAGCTTTGTCACTGTCTTAATGTTCGCTAGTGCGGTGAATTCCTTAGAAGGCAGTAGGTCTGGGGTGCTATTCCAAAAGGCCCGAGTTTGAGCGAAACTAGGGCAAGGCGGAGCTGTGGTGATAATAATAGGCTCGTGATAATATTTCGGGGCAGGGGTAAAACGCATTAAAAATGCGATTCAAGCTATTTGCTGATTATTGAGGTGACGTAATCAGTCCAGGGCAGCGCGCACCAAGGATGCGCCTCTAGAGCGTGGCGCATCTTTCAGTGCTTTCTCTCGCTCCACTGATGCACTGGTGGCCACTTCGGGCGCGCCAATCCAATTACTTCATTTTATTGTACTTTCACTTGAATTATCTGTATTTCACTACAAAGTCCATTTTATTTTTATTTCATGCCTTCGTATGATCTTTTTGTTTGGAATTTTTCGTCCTAAGAAGTATAGTTTCTGCCGTTTGTGGTACACAGTGCAATCCCGTGACTATGGCCGACTGGCAAAAAAAGAAAGCGGGTGATGAAAGCGCGCCACATTCAAAACAGTTGCTGCTCGTATTACGTTACCGAAACTCTCCGATTTTCGACACAAAATTTTCTCGGCGTGGTCCAGTCTGCTTACGTGCTTTTAAGGCGAAACCCCTGTGACACGTATTGGGAACTTCTTTTTTAATTTACGGTACTTGCGCCTTTTTCCTCGCTTTCGTTTCTTTTTCTTTTGGCACGGATTACATTAAACGGTTTTTTTTTCTGCTGTTGCGTTTTTGCGTCAGTTTCTTTTCTCTTTCATTTGTTCGTCTTAATGTGCAAGCAGACTGGAACACGCCACAGCCTGCCGAGAATCGGGGTTCTGCGAGGGTGGTGTTCAACTGTCCTACTCCCATGACATCACGTTCAGGCTTCACGCTGCACGCACTATTCTACAACTGTTACTGTTCGAATCCACAGTGTTACGAACTTTGCGAACCGGGCACGTTAGTTCCTCAAAGGTCGAAATTCCGGGCCCGTCCCCCAAGTGGCCATGTGTTACGAAGGAAGGAATAGCAACAAGAAAAACAACTTTTAAGGTTTGTTTGCTTTATTTCATTTTGCTCTTCACCGCTCTTGTTCGAAGAAGCTCTCCACAGTCGTTTTTTTCTCGTAGAGTTCAATCCCCTCACAACCCTCTCTTCCTTCGCGCCCTTCCCACTCCCGCTTACCCTCCCTCTGGCGTCACGCGGTTGCTTTAATTCTTCGCTCTCCCCTTTACTCGCTTTCCATGCTCTGCTTCGTACCACACGACGGTGACGCTGAACGAAACCAGTTGGAAGGTGTTAAGATCGCCTCTCACAATAAGCATGCCCCGTTGATTGTACTGTAGAGAGGATAATGAAAAGATGTAACAAGCCATCAAGCTAGCGTGGTATTTGCCGTACCAGCATCGACCATGTGGAAGAGGAAGGCAGGATTATGTCCAATCCAGACACGGGGATATGCGCCAAAGACGTGCCAGGGGAACAAGATGAACCCCATAATGTGCATGAACGAGAAACGAGCTAGGTTATCCCAACGCTCGGACTTGCGTTCATATCGGCTTCAGCCCTGCGAATACACCACCTCAACCGACTATCGGTGCGTCGACTGTCTCCTTGACAGCATATGTAATACGTATAAGCTATCCTGTCAGTAACGTTTTCACAAGAAATGCGCGCTACGCAACCCCTCGAGGGAGACTGTCCGCCGCGCTGATGATAAACAAAGCGCACGGTCATGCAACGCTTCGTTCGAAACTGCTTTGCGAGCAGAAGATAACTGAAACGCACGCTCCGGCTGCAGACGGATAGACGTGCGGTAGGAACATGCGGAAGCTATGTCCGCCGAACCACTTAAAAAGAAAGGCGAGGTCTACAAAACACGTCTCCAGTGATTATGCGCACAAACCCGCTGACAGTCGAGTGGTGACGGTCGATGGTGCGGTCGCCACCAATGCTTTTGTAAAAGCTACCCACCGGGTAAAACCGCAGCGCACACTACACTAGCTCCTCGACGGTCATGGAGCTAAAGTCATTGCAAACGGAGGTCTGTCACCAAACGACACCACAACCAATGCAAAGCACTTTTCGGGAGAAAGAAACGGGCTCGAAATTCCTATTTCGGTTAAAAGACCTGTCCGGGCAGAAATATGCGTGCTACGGAGACCATAAATATAAACCATGCCGTAGCAGCGGCCACCACGGGCGTCCCGAGTTCAACGCGGCCGTGCAAAACCATGCCCGAGTTTCCTCCTAGTTCTAATGTCAATCAAACACACCCAGCCCCTTGGGGGGCGCGGCGTAACAACTGAAGCCACACCCACCCATGGCGCCCACTTTGTGTGGGCGTAGCGTCGTAGCCACGAAGTCGTCATTTTATGCCCGCTAGCAGTGACAAGATCTTAGCCCAAAACAAAAATGAAGTCCCCAGGCCACCGTCAGCCAACGGTGCCACAGTCGCGGGGGTGTACGGTCCAAACTGGAGTTCACTATTGTACAAGCCGTCAATAGAGGCAAAAACGACACGGTTTTCCCATGGGAGCCTTCTTCATACACCATGAAAGCATAATCGATGACTAATTACACAACTTCAACGCCTATAACGCACTCGCCAATTCTCAAACGCACTCTTCAATTCACACGGGACCATTTCTGATAAGCGCCCGCCGTGCACACTCAAGCAAGCCGTAAACAAAAGCCATATTTGATGGTCGGGAGCACGGCACGTTCCATTCGCTACAGTGGACCCGTTTGATTACGTGGTTTGCGCTTGCGCAGAGCTGCAGTGGGACTGCCCTCACGCCACGTTGCAAACATAATTCAGTGGAAGAACAAAACACCGAGAAAAAAAAAATTCCCCGCATTTCCCCGAGGGGGAGAATGTGAAAGTGCGAATGCACGGTTGTCGGCCCGCTTGCGGCGCTTGCGCTCGGCCCCCGCAGCCCACCGCCTCGCCGCCTTCTCTTCCATCTCTTCCATCGGGTTTGTAGTATCACGTGTACACCACGCAGTTATCAAGCCGCTATAACGCCGCTGAGTCGTCAACGCACGCCGCTGACGACGTAGTTTGAATGCGTTAAAGATATAAGGCGCGTCACTAACACTGATATCAGCGTCGCGTCCGTGGCTTGGTCGGTAGAGCGTCGCGCTGCGGCCGCAAAGTCCTCGGATCGAAACCTGGCGCCGGATGCTGTTTCTTTTTTAAATATAGAGGAGCACTGCGGACGCCGCCACCGCCGCCGGCGGTGGATGGTTTGGGGTCGCTTATAAAGTGCATTCGCACTTAAAACGGACCGCCCCTTACCGGGCGTGGCCAACATCCACGCTGGGGATTTCAAAGTAGCAGTGGGGTTATCTAGTTTACGCTCGGAATGAGTATTGGAGAGCGATTTCAGAGGGTGCTGTATGCGGGAGATAGCACACGCCGTACTTTATCAACGTAAGCGGCCCCAACACAGCGCGCTGAATAAGCTAGGCGGGCTGCGCGCGATTCCGGTGGTTTTGCTCAAGGTGTATCGAACGCTCCACTATCTCTGCTTTCATAACCCAAGCCGCTGGAAACTCGGGAGTAGGCGAAACTCGGGCCTTCGGGAATAGCGCCCCTGATCGGGATTATGGGTGAGTAGGTAGATGAGTAAAATGTAGTTTCTTTTAAAGGGACACTGAAGTGAATTTGTCAAGCTCCCGTTTTTGCTTGCACTGCGTAGACTGGCTCAAATTAGCACACTTTTCATCGTTTATCTGGTTGACAAGTCGGTAATTATTTTACAAAGCGCGAAAGAAGAAAAACTACCACGCGCGGTTTGCGGCGGCC
The DNA here is from genome assembly GCF_048455015.1 of Haemaphysalis longicornis. Classification (NCBI taxonomy): domain Eukaryota; kingdom Metazoa; phylum Arthropoda; class Arachnida; order Ixodida; family Ixodidae; genus Haemaphysalis; species Haemaphysalis longicornis. The sequence goes on from NW_027526361.1 coordinate 225,329,318, forward strand.
GCACCAACTAAAGGCTGTGACGACGCGAGCAGACGCACCGTGATTGGACGATGCCCTAGGTTAGCAACAAAAAAAGTTTCGGTTCTGTAAAACAACGTGCTTGACATCCGACGGCGTCGTTGGATGGGCACTTTCAATGACTCAGAAATCGTCGTCCCCCGCTTCTGCCATGTTGTCGGCTCTAAAATGCATAAGATAAGCCTCCCAGGACGGCTTAGAATCGTAGCAACCACTAGCCGAGGCCTACGCAGTGGATGAACGCCCTCCGCGTCCCCGCAGACGCTCAAATGCCATGCGCGTTTCCCCCATATTTGGAGCTTGCCTCACTCATGCCTGTATCGTAAAAAGCGTGTTCGCACCAGGCCAAGGGTCTGTTGATTCTGGCCTGTGCCCACTGCCCGCAAGCAGTTGGTGCTTAGGGCAACAGCACGCCAACGAGAACTTGCTAGCGCGCCAGTGTCAGCCTGGGCACGTTCTGTGAACTAATTCGTGAAGCAATGAACGTTGCGGCCCAAAAAAAGGTGAACTCAAAACAGGAAACATTGGCGGAAAACGAAAAAGTTAACTTAAAAAAAAAGGACGTACCCACGCAGATTCGAATTCGTGACTTGCAAAATACTGGCAATGACATACCTAGCGCTCCAGACCACTCGGCCACGGGCGATTTTTTTTATGGCATATTGAACAAACAGCCACGCCAAAGACTACGATGCTGGTTTAAAACACGAGCGCTGGCGAAAATGGAAATATAAGGTATATAATGTATAAACAGTTTACCCTTTTATCTAGTTTTAGCATTTTAAGCAGCTTAGGTGACTATTTGTTGTATTCCGCTCGTGCAGTAAGTGTCCCCCAAGTTTCCACAATATCTCACGTCTAGCAATTGCATTTCTTAGACGGAAAAGCGTTCGCAGATGCGTAGTCGCGCTGCTGACCGCTGTGCTTGTTCGCCCAGCGCAAGAAAGTGCTTCCCGCACCCTAGTTTTACGCTGTACGGTAAAAGTATCAGTTGATTTTATTTCCTTAGTACCTATATTGACTTCGCTGACTCTTCTCTCGCCTTCAAGAGGCCTTATATTTTCCTACTGGCGTACCAGTTAGCGAAGCGTCGCATGTGCGCTTGTGCAGCGCTTGTGTGAAGCGTCCTTGACTTGGAGCTAGATACAGTGTACAAACTAACGAAGTAAAGAAAGGCACATTCTTCCATTCACAAACGTGTCCTGGCTTCGTTTCAACTGAGCGAACGAATTGCGACGACCCGTCGGCGACCGGCGGAGGAAACGCTGGGCCGACTGACTCTGTCTGAAGGCCGGGGAGCCGTGCAGTAGCGCAGCCAATTGCCAGCTCATCTCCTCCCGACGTCACACGAAAACGCCACAGAAAATGGGCGAGGGTGCAGAGAGGAGGGCAGCATTTTCGAATTGATTTTTCTACTAAATAAATTCGCGTAAACGCGCTCAGAGTGGTCGAAACAGGACCTAGGGACTCCAGACTACAAATTTGCGCTCGCAATCCCGCAATGTTTACAAATCACTTCAGTGTCCCTTTAATGGGCGCCGTGAGGCGAGTATTGAGGTCTTCTGAAGAAGGATCCGCTTCGTGGTAGACCAGCACTATACCAGTAGCGTTAGCTGCTCCTAATATCGAATAGTGCGCACTGAATTATAGTGTGCTCTTCCAATGTGTTAAGGTCAATGGAAGTGATGGTGTCAAGTCCAGGGGATATGTAATACTTTGTAATTTCAGGGCGCTGCCACACGGATATGGTGGAGGTTTGCTGGCGTGAGTATTTTGCAGTAGGGACACTTGAGAATCATCATAATCATCATCATCAAGAACATCATCATCGTTGTTGTCGTCAACATCATGATCCTCATCCTGTCCACGCCCATTGCAGGGCAAAGGCCTCTCCCATCGATCTCCAATTATCAAGGTCCTGTGCGAACAGCGACCGATTTATCCCCGCAAACTTCTTGATATCATCTGCCCACGTAACTTTCTTGGGAATCACTTGGGTGTAATACTATTTGCGGAGTGTATCAGGAGCATAGTACGTATTGGTAAAGATTGTGTAAATCAGTATTTTTTTGGATCTGTGTAGCGAGGGTATGTGTGTGGAACGTGATTTTCTGGTGTGTGTTATTTCAGTTGGTTTCTTGTTTTTCTTGTAGTTATGTATACGGTCTGATGGGTCAGTCTGGAGTCATCCGGTGAATTGTGGGCTAGGAATAGGAGTCAGCAGCGCTGAGTCGAGAGCCTTCTGTGCAGCCGCATGGGCCGCATGATTTTCAGATGCCTTGGTGTCATGTCCAGGAGTTCAGTCGGTACGGTCCTGTGTGCCGTAGCCGTTTAGAGCGGTTGTCTGGCCTATGATTTGACGAATGAGTGGTTGTGAAAAAGTTGAGTTCTGCAGTTGTTTGAAGCATGTCATTTATTAGCTAAGCAGTGTTGAGAGCTAGTTGGCCTGAAACGAAACGCTAGAGCAAGTAGAAGAATACCATCACCTTGGACGAGTATTCAGAGCTGATCCCAAACACGAGAAGGGAATCTGGCGCAGAATAGGAATTAACTGTGGTGCACTCGGGATGCGCTCACAAATAATAAAAATTATGCTGCCTCTACCGCTAAAAAGAATAGTCTACAACCAACGCACTCTGCCGGTGATGACATATGGAGCGGAAACGTGGAACCTTACTACACACCTGCAAAGCAAACTTAGGTCAGCCCCAACGGGCCATGGAACAAATAATGGTAGGGGTAATGCTCAGGGAATGGAAACGAACTTACCTGGTAAGGGAACAAACTAGAGTAGAAGATATAGTTCAATTAGGAAAAAAAATGGACCAGGGCTGGATATGTAGTGAGACGAACTGACAACCTTTGGACCCCCAGGGTAACAATATGGATGCTTAGAGACGGGCCTAGAAGAAGGGGAAGGCCATTAACCCGATTGAGAAACGAAATAGGAAAGGTTGGAGGCAAGTAATGGACTTTGGCAGCGCAGGACAGGAGCGGGGTGGAAGTCAATGGTAGAGGCCTTTGTGCTGCAGTGAACCTAAATAGGCTGTTGATTGTAATTATGGTTAAAACTAAATTTGCAAGCGTCGGGACGGCTATAAAATGAAAAACAAGAAAACGCCACACTAGACGCTGTGCGGTGTGTTTTCTCTTTCTGTCTCTGCAATGTCCCACTGATAGGTGTACGCTTCCTCTAGTCTTCCTTATTCTAAAGTTTGCTTTACGCATCGTACAACCGTCGTGCATGCCAACGCCCTGTACGACCTGATAAATAAGCATATCGTGCGTAATTTTATTGTGCGTAATACAAGACTCCATTCCGTATGAACCTTTCGACCCAAATGAATTGTTTCGGGCATTCCAGACAAAGTGGAAACTGGCCTTTACAGACGTGCTGTCTGGCCGTTCAACAAATTTATCTATACCTTTAGTTGGAGTTCGGCCATCGCATGCTAACATACTATCTGCCGCTGCCTGTTGCTTTCAACTAAAGTGGATGAACTGCGAGTCTGCCGTATACTTGTGCTACTTAACACCACTGAGGCCACAAAAATATCCTGCTTTTGAGTCTTCTTTATGTCCGCACTAATCACGGCCGGCGCATGAAAGCACTGGTTAACACGTGTTCTATGCCGATGAGCCCCGGAGGCGCGGGGGTGTGCTGGCCGTAATTAGCCGGTTTGCCGGGGAACGGCAGGGTGCTGATTTTTCCTTGCGTTTGCGCCTCCAGAGGCTAATGCTGATGGTTGCCGACGCCTAACGACGCCTGGGCGGCCTGCAAGCACCAGTCGTTGCAAACACGCGCCCTAATAGTCGCTGCGCGCCTTGGAGCCTTCGAGGTACTGCGCCTGATCGCGGCGTTAAGAGTGCAACAGGTCGGCAGAGCGCCAATTTTAGCGGCTCCCGTGAGCCTGTTGCTGAACGGCCGTGCTGCGGCACTTCTTCTTGACAGGAAATTACGCTAATGGGCCGAGAGTGAAGATCTCGCACTGAGCTCCTGCGCTCAAACGCATCGCCTATCTGTGGCCCAAGCTGCAGTGCGCGAAAGAAGCGACGAAACGAAGGCGTGAGAAATTTTAAGAACAGGTGGGCCTGTGGGTGAGCTCTCCTAACCCGATTCCTGAACGCCGTGTGCAGAAAGCCAGGTTTGTAGCTAATTACATTTCCCGGTGACTAGACTTTGTTGGAACAGCATTACGATAAAGAACATACATGGTTTCTTCCGTAGTCACAAATTTTGTTATCAAGTATTCAATATTGTCGAAATATGTTGGTTCTTTGCACTGTTTCAAGATTTCAGCGCATACTTGTACACGGGATACTTAAAAGGACCCTGCAACACTTTCGATAAACGCTTTCACTCTTTCCTTCGCGTGTGGAAGCGCTGCGAAAGCTACAGTTATCGCCAGCACGTAGCGGCACTGCGTGATTTGCTCGTCGCGCCAGATACGCCTTCCGTTTCTGCTTTGTTTTTGTGGCTTTTTAAAGTTGCTATAGAAAAGTGTTCATTGCTGCAACTGAAGGGAAACCGGCCAACAGCCGCTACGTGGCCTTAGTGACGTAATTCGGGTCGTCAAAGAATATCAAGACTGAGGAATAGAGAAAAATCTTTTGAGCGAGTTTCCAAGTTATCGGATGGGTATAGAGCAGTAATTTCTGGCTGAGGTACTTTGCAACCCACCAATCTAAGTGTTTGGTGACTACGTTCTGCAAGCATTTAAGATTTTGAAAAAAAAAGTTGAAGAAAGTGTTGCAGGGTCCTTTTAGCACAAAATTTGCGACACAGTTTGCGGCAAATTTGTGGCAAAGTTTGTGAAAATACACAGCTTACACGAGGCTGCTTGTCCTGTGCTTCCTCTTATTTGGATCGTGCTCACAGGTAACGTATCTCACACCGACTTGGGCAAGACTTCTGGCTTGGCTTGGCTTGAACAGGGAAGTGCTTCCCCGTTCAGGCACATCGGGCATCCGTAGGAACAGGGAAAATATTGTTGGGGTGATGCGCTCGGAATTGTAGCCGACCTTTTCTCTTCTACTAGACGTTGTACAGTATGTTCCATATAGGGTTCCTCCCGAAGTTTTTGTTTTATTTTATTTAAAAATATCTTACAGGCTCTATTGCGGAGCATTGAGTAAGGGGAAACACAGAGGGAATAAACTATCCAAATGGGCGAAGCAGGTACTTTACAGAACAATACGCTGGGATTTATAATAAAGATTGCACGAATGCGAAAGAGGAGCTATAAACAACATCAGCGATTTAACAGCGGCATAGAGAAACCAGCAAGAAGAAAAACACAATTTAAGGTCTTTATACAATGCTGGCATGCCAAATGTTTCAATAGTTGTTGGAGGGAAGTTTCATGACAAGTTAAAATGACAATAATGGGGGGAAGATCCTTCCAGAGTACAATGAAGCGAGGCAACTCCGATTTATGGAATGACTGTTTTTGCAGAGATGCGCACGATGCTTCGTTCATTGTGTAGTCATGTTGACATACGCATGGGCAGTGTAAGGGAGAAGGGTGGTGGCCTAGATGTATCAATGTATTTATAAGGCAAGAACAAGAAAGCAACTGTACGCCCTGTTTCTAGATGCTGTAATGAAAGGTCATGTCTGCGTGATACTTGAGGAGAAACTGTAAATGCGTGAAATGAACCGTGCCGGTTGGTTTTTCACGGTTGCTAGCAGGTGTTTGAGGTAGGATTGGAAAGGAGACCATATGGATGACGCGAATTCCACCTGTGGCCGAACAAATGTCTTGTGAACTTGTTTGTGGATGTTATCTGGCGTGTTTCGCAGGTTTAGACGTAAATACCCGAGTGTTCTCGATGCGTTTGCAGATGTCTATGTCACATGTAAGATGAACGCCGAGGTATTTATAGGAAGGTTACAGTAACACGTTGGAGTTATTTGTGAAGTAATCGAAAATAGCGGTTGTTTTCTTTCGGTTGAAGGATATCACTTCCCATTTAGATAAATCTAAGGCCGTTTATCCTGCACGGCACCAGTTGTTGCTGAGCTTAAGGTCTTTCTGGGGGGGGGGGGGGGGGGGGCAGCGTAATCAACAGTACTAGTTATAGAACCATATGTAATGCAATCATGCGCGAAAAGCCGTATTGAGGAAGAAATATTACTTGGGAGGTCATTATTCAGTAACGATAGACAAGCGCTGCCACTTGGGAACTCAGAAGGGGAGAATGTTTGCTTCCAGGGACAGCATACAACATTCCTCTGGACTGCGGAAAAGCGCCAGCTAGGCAGATGCCTGAACGAGTGGCTTAGGAGCACCGGTACGCATGTCAGCAAACGGTCCTCTCAAGCAATTTGGCGACACACTGCAAAAATGTGAGTGCAACTTATTGTTTGAGGAAAGTGAAGTTCTGGCAATATCCCACAAGAAACTTCACACGCGAAATTTGGGAAGCCTTTCACGTATGAACACAGCAGACCGAAAGCGTGAGCTCATGCTCAATCGTGCTGGCCCCACCTGAGATCGACTTCATAAAGAGCAGTTCATATCAAGAAGGCTTGGTAACCAAAAGCGCCAAGCGCAGATAACGCTGCAGAAGATCATTTCTATAAACAAAGATAAAGAGCTATTGAACAAATTATGACGTTTGGCGCCTGTTTTTTATAAAAAAAATGGGCTTTCATTTTCCCCTATCCACCTTTACAGTTGTACTTTGTAACCCTTTCTACATGTTTTGATGCCCAAGCAAAACTTTTTTCACTTCTAATAATTCAGTTGTTACTTTCCGCTCGTGCTGCCTACGTCGTTCGTTTGTATTCCGTAAGAAGTGTGCCCTTAGTAACCTCAAGCGCCGTTTACTAACATCATGGGCAAGGCGCAATGCCGTCGGGGTGCCAAAAGTGGTATCATTCTATTAGTAATGTACCCGTCAGCTTGATACACGACTGGTGTCTCGCATTTACCCCAGTGGACATTGCCCTTGACAACGAGTAGGTTCGAGCTACTTGATATCACGGTCCAACAGTCAACCGCAAAAAAAAAAAAAAAAATATCCCAGACAAAGGACATGAGAGACAAGGGCAGGACGCCGGTCCTAGTCTGCCACGTCCTTTGTCTGGGATTTTTTTTTTCGCTTCAAAGGGGTTGATCATTGATCTTGAGTGCCATTCATGCAATGAACACCAAAACTGTAAAATTATTTACAACCTTGAAGGCCATCAACACTGAAATTTTTCTTTGCCCAGATTTGATCAAAATAAGTAGTTTCATCTTGAAATCATCATGGTGAAATCCTAAGCCTCGTAAGTACAAAGAACACTAGGATCGTTGTTCAAAGTAGCGCCGAGCAGACGACTTGTATCTGGCGGAGAGTCGCCGAAACAAGTCCCGAATGGCTTGTGGCGAAGAGGAACCTGTCGTGTGGTATAGTGCCTAGAATATAGCATATTCTAGGCACTACGGCACTATACCCGTGGAGCTCGCGCTTCACCGGCGACTTGCGCGGCGCTCTGCCGGGTGCAGGCATGCGCTCGCCTGTGGCTTCTCTGCTACACCACCGCGATGTACCACCGTCGGCATCCCGTATTTAAAACTAAGCAGGTAAGTAGGAATATCCGCCGTTTTTTTTTTTCAATGTAATAATAGACATTAGAAGCCTACAAACTATAACCACTCTTTCATGGTTCTGAAGTTAGCACAACCTTTTTTCGTGAAAATGCTATTTTTACTAAAAAATAGCGCGAAACACGCACTTGCCTGTGCATTTATTATTCCTATTGCATCTGTAACAGAAAAAAAGGATCTTGTAGAAGTTCTTAGAAGACCTCCGCAATATTTGACGACCTAACTAAAGTAGTTCTACCCACGGTGTTGCTACGTTGCCATCCCGCCGATGGGAACCCGTTGTTGCATTCGGGAAGGCGTACCCGAGCCGTGCTCCGTCGCCTCCGTCGTGCATGTGGTAGCGTGGTGAAGCGAGCGGCCAGCAAATGTTGCTGCCCTGAAGATGACGACAACAAGCCAAAGGCTAACTTAACTGGTTTACAGCACGGCGAGAGATTAGCCGAAGCAAGACAAGAACAATACCCCGACGGGTGAGGTTACAGCACCGGACTCGACCACAGTGACAGCATTGATTCGCTGCTCCGAAACAAACACACTTCTGTGCTTGGGGCCCCGTATTTATACCAAAAGCGCTAACAGTCAAACAAGCTTTCCCTCTGGTGTTTGCACACCGCGACATGACAAAGACACACACAACTCTCTTTCCAGAGTTCGTGAGGGTTCGGTGTAAGCGGAGCACGTTGAGTCGAGTGAGACAAGAGAGGCTTTCTCCACTGCGGCCTCCGCGTCCTTCGGGCGTGTACCCAAACGTTGCGTTCGCCGCCACCGCCGACAGAGAGAGAGAGAGAGAGAGAGAGAGAGAGAGAGAGAGAGAGAGAGAGAGAGAGAGAGAGAGAGAGAGAGAGAGAGAGAGAGCACTTTATTTTACGGCTGAGTCAGGGGGACGAAGTGGCGGGATACCCAGAGCGTTTCCGCGACCTGTTGGGCCCTGGAGACGAGGGTGGTCTGGGTCTCCAGGGTCGAGCTTCGCAGGGCCTGCTCCCATGCTCCCAGTGGGTGGGTTTGGAGAAATGTGGAAAAGGGGAGCGCGGGCTCTCCCCTTATACACTCTCTCTATACAGAGAGAGTGTATAGTTGGGAGTCCCGGGCGCCGCAGAGTGGGCAGAGTGCTGGGGGGAAGAAGGAAGGGTTGAGTGGGAGAGGGGGGTTCTGCAGGGGAAGGAGTGCGTTTGGAAGAGGCGCCAGGTTCTAGCCTCCTCCTGTGTGAGGCTGGGGTGTGGGGGGGGGGAGATAGTGGCGGCGGAGGAGGCGGTAATGTTGTGTGATCTCCCGGTACGAGATGAGAATGTACCTGGAGCTGGGAAGACCGTGGTTGGTCTCCAATGAAGGGCCTGCTCAGGTAGTCATAGCTCGAGCTTCTCAATTGGCCGCCTTGTTGGCACCTATTCCCGCTTGGGCGGGGACCCACAACAAGACCACGGGGTGGGGAGGTAGTTTTAATCACGCCGATAGCGAGGCGCCGGCGATCCGGCCTTTCCCAGGCATGTAGAGGCTCATTGGGATCCGCTGGCTGTCGCTGCAAGCCTGATTCACCGACACAGAAGCGCCCACTCGAAAGGCGCACGTAGTGGAGGCTCCGCCACAAGGCACAGAAGCGCTGCAACAAGCTTGAAGGACAGCCTTTCTGCGACTTTTGCTCAACTTGCTAAGTGAACCAAAATCAGTCTCTCTCATGGTATCAAATACATCCGCACAAACATCGGCTGTCGTCATCGCAACGTTCAATAGGTAACGAAACTGCTCCTGTCCTAATTATTAACCTAATTTTTTAAAATCCCGAAATAGTGTTAATTTTTGTAGAGTGTTAAATTTAGTTTACTTGAAAGGAAAATGCTATGAACTACATTCATGCGTCTGGTGAAAGTACAAAACAGCGGTAGATAGGACACACTTACCGTGTTTTAGTGCATCATTTAGCTGTGGAAGCTGACATATGGTTTCAGAGCAATTTTACAATTCGAGCATCGGCGTGCAGTGAGGTGAAAAATGCTGGGCCGATATTCGCAAAGCTGTTTGCACGTAATAACATGGTACACATAGTTATTGATTTCTTCCCGTTCACGGTTTGTCCCCTTCAAAAAGAGAGATATCATAGTCGAGGCGCCGGCTAACCAAAGCTGCTTTTTGATAGCGTACGAGCAGTAGCTGTGTGATTCTTCACGCGCATTTTTACTCGCAATGCCAAGGATTGCTACTCCGGAAGCTATTTTGACGCAAAAAAATTTCCCCGCATTTCCCCGAGGGGAAGAATGTGAAAGTGCGAATGCAGGAGTTGAATTTGCGCGGCTCGGTAATGTTCGCGAAAGAGAGATCACACACACACACACACAACTACAAAGAAAGAAAGATGCATTTATTCACAGACACCTATTTGTGTTGTCGTTGTACTTGATTGCTAGAGCGGATCTCAGCTTTGAAATTTCGTGTCAGTACTCCTTTAAGCGGGTGCATTAGCCCTTCTCACGCCCGATTCCTGGCCAATCCCCCACGTGGGTATGTGCCATGTCAGCGGCCAGGCAGCGCGCGCCCATCTCCCCCCGTTGCCAAGGAAGACGAGGAGATTCCTGGCCAATCCCCCACGTGGGTATGTGCCATGTCAGCGGCCAGGCAGCGCGCGCCCATCTCCCCCCGTTGCCAAGGAAGACGAGGAGCGCGCGCACCCGCAGCTGTTGCTATGTGGACGGACGGCGGTCACCGGAATTCAGGGTCGCTTATAAAGTGCATTCGCACTTAATAACTTTCGGGCGGTGTACTTCGTCTCGATTGATAGCAACACGATGCTGGAATTGCGCTCAATCCAATAGCCCTGGGAAACATTAGTGGGAGTTCTTCTGTGGAAATAACAATGCTAAACGCGAAGCTACCATGCGCATTTGGAGGCTGCTGTGAGCAGGCGCCAGTACTGGCGCAGCCCGCTTCTGTTCTATCACCTACGTCACGTCCGGCGAAACTGTTTAGCAAATATAATTTTTCGTGTCCGCAACTAAAAAAGCCAAGAAATTACCTAGCGCGCGCAAGTGAGCACGCGCACGTGACCGCGTGCTTCGCAGGGACCGCCCGGCAGTTAACAAAACCAAGATTATGTGGAGCGCTCATGTGTGCGTGCCTCGCGACGACCGCCCAGCATCCCAGAGCACGATTGTCAAGCCAAGTATACCCACTCAGGGAGATTGGCCAACACTGCGGTGACCGCACGGCAGTTAAAAAAAATGCCGAGCGCTCGTGGTGGTGGTGGCCCATGAAGTGGCGCATACCCACTCAGGGGGATTGGCCAAGAAGATTTTTTTTTCATGATCGAGAACCAGATAAGACAAGAACCAGGTAAGATAAGTACAGTGGTGGTGGTGGGGGCAAAACGTTTAATGAGACAAAGGGAAGGGGTAAAAGGGCGTGATTAGCCTCCTAAGTCCAGGAGGCCTCTTGTCCGGGCTGCCTCCAGTGCGCGCCGCACCAGGGTGACCTGGCGCTCCGGTGCGGAGCTGGTCAGCCCGGACTCCCACTGCTCATGGGAGCGGGAGGGGTGAGGATGTGGGTGTTGGGGGCAGGAGAAGACGAGGTGGTAGGTGTTGAGAGGGATGTGACAATGTGGGCAGTCGGGTGGAAAGAGAGAAGGGAAAATGTGGGATAGGATGATGTGGTTAAAGTAGGTTTCGGTCTGTAGTCGGCGGAGGATGTAGGCCTGTTGGGTGGTGAGGGAAGGGGGGGGGGGGCGGGTATCGCCGTCGGGAGTTAGTGTGGTGGGAGACGATGAAGTTGTACGTGGGGTCGAGAGGTATCAGGGCTGCTGGGTCGGGGGTGGGGCAGTTGCTTGGTCGAGGCGAGGCGAGGGAAGTGCTCAGGTAATGAGTGCGCGGGCTGCGGCGTGGGCCACCTCATTCCCTGCCAGGCCGTAGTGGCCGGGGTTCCAGACAATGGAGAGGTCAATGTCTTCAGGGAGGCGTTGAAGGAGGTCATCATCACCAGCCTATCTACGCCCACTGCAGGGCAAAGGCCTCTCCCATTATTCTCCAATTACCTCGGTCCTGTGCCAACTGTGACCAATTTATCCCCGCAAACTTCTTGATCTCATCTGCCCATCTAACTTTCGGCCGCCCCCTGCAACGCTTGAAGGAGGTGAATGACTGCTAACGGGGCGTGGCCGGCTTGGTAGAGACGGCAGTCTTGCTGCGAGTCGGTGATTATGGTCAGGTAGGGTTGGTGGCAGTGGGTCAGGGCAGCGTGGGCGATGGCGAGGTACTCGGCGGTGAGCGTGGGGATGTGGAGGTAGGAGGCCGCGGTGGGGAGGCGGCCCTCCTTGTTGACGACTGCGATGGTGGTGCTGTGGCAGGTGGAGGACTGGGCTATGTCCGTATAGCGGGTGTTGGGATCCGTGCCATAGCGTTTTTCGAGGAATTGGACGCGGGCGTTGCGGCGGCCTTGGTTGTAGAGGGGGTCATATGCTTGGGGATGGGAGGGACGTGGATGAGTAGACGAATGTAGAGGGGAATACGTTGGGGCACATGTGGTGTGGCAGGGGCCGTGCGTCCGATGACCTGAAGTACCCGTCGACCAGCCGGTGTGAGGGAGAGTCGGTGCAGGGGGGAAGTGCGTTGGGCTTCCAAGATTTCTGTGAGGGTGTTGTGGAGGCCAAGCTGGAGGAGGCGTGTGTTGGAGGTGTAGGTAGGGAGGCCTAAAGCTGCTTTGTAGGTCTTACGGATCAGAGAGTCCAGCTTGTTAGCTTCCAGTGTCTTGAGGTTGACTAAAGGGCAGCTGTATGTGATGCGACTGATGAGGGGGGCTTGGACGATATTGCAGGTGTCGGATTCTTTGAGGCCGTAGGTAGGTTGAGGTGGAAGGTAGGGGATTGAAGAGGGCCGAGCCGGAGGGTGGAAGTGCGGTCCCGCAGCAACGCGGAGACGAATTGGTAGGTGCGGTTGCCGCAACCGATGTGGTTGAGGTTATCGAGGATGACTTGGTGCGTAACGTCTTCGAAGGCCCCTTCGGCATCGAGGGTTAAGAGTGCTTTGGGGGTGTCACGGCTGAGGTGGTCGAGAAGCTATTCTTTGATTTGTATAAGGACGTCTTGGGTGGAGAGATGTTGACGGACACCGAGCATGGTAAGGGAGTACAGGTTACGGCCTTCGGGGTAGGTGGCGAGGCGCTGTCGAACTAGGTGTTCATATATCTTGCCGATGCAGGAGGTGAGGGCTATGGGTCGGAGGGTGGTGGCGGAGACGGGTTTATTGGGCTTGGGGATAATGGTGATGTCTGAGTGGCGCCACTGTGAGGGGTTCGTGCCGGCTTCCCAGTAGCTGTTGTAATAAGTGAGGTCTTCAAGGGTGTCGCCCGGGAGGTTGCGGACAGTTCTATAGGTAATGTGGTCTTTGCCCGGGGTGGTGTGGCGGGTGAGGCGGACAAGGAGGGCGTGGAGTTCGGTCATGGTGAAGGGGATGTCCATGTTGGCGTTGGGGGGTCCGGTGTATTGAAGGTTCGGGGCAGGGGGATGGGTGACCGGATCAACAAAGAGATGCTGCTTGATGGTGCGGAGAAGCTCGCGAGGGGGTTGCGAATGGTTGCGGGTGAGTTGATGGATGCGGTGCATTGATTGACGTTGAGTGGAGTGATTGTCCTGGAGGGAGCGCAAGAGGTGCCAGGTCTTGCGGGTGTGGAGCGTACCTTGCAGGCGGGTGCAGAAGTCCCGCCAGTTTTGGTTAAGAAGCTGGCTGGAGTACGTTTGGATCTGTTGGTTCAGGAGGGCTATACGTTTCCTGAGGGGGTGATTGTGGCGCTGGCGCTTCCATCTTTTAGAAAGGCTCCGACGGGCATTCCACATGTGGAGGAGGTGTGGATCAGCCGCTGGCGTGGCGTCTGTGAGGGCTGTGGATTGAGTGCGGGTGTAAACCCTCTGTTCTAGGGCTTGTGCCCAGTCGTTCAGGTTGTCCCCAATGGGTGGTAAGGGGTTGGGATCCTTGCGAAAATTGGGCCAGTACGTGAGGCGTGCGTTGCCTCTGCGTAGGGGTTTGTGAACGAAGGGTACGCGGAGAGTGATGAGGTAGTGATCACTGCCGAGGTTTTCGTCAAGCCGGTGCCACTGGGCTGTGGGGCAGTGTCTGGTAAAGGTCAGATCAGGTATGGTGTCATGGCTAACGCTATTGCCGGTTCTAGTCAGGATGGTTAGGTCGTTTTGGAGGATGAGGTGATAATTTGGATGGCCCGGAGCAGGGCGGTACCCTTCTTCGAGGCGTAGCGGTAGCCCCAAGTCAAGTGAGGGGCATTGAAGTCACCAAGGACAAGAAGGGGGTGGGTTCCAGCTATCTGTACCGCTTCTTGAAAGAGGGGTTCTATGGTCTTGAGGTGGTCGTTCGGGGCTGCAGATGTTGAGGATGTATACGCTCGGACGTGTGGTGCGAGTCAAGATGATTTCGACGAAGGTGTGGGGGATGGTTTGGCTGAGGCGGTGCGGTTGTGCCGGGTGGGAGTTATGAACGAGGATGGCCGTGCGGCATTGGGGATCTTGCGTGAAGGCGTGTATTGTGATAGGCGGGGTGTGGAGGTGTTGGTTTCCTGCAGGGCGATGGCGTCGGGGGGGGGGGTCGTTTTGGGCGAAGACGGAGAGTTGATGACGCTTGCTGTTGAACGAGCGGCAGTTCCATTGATAGACAGTTATGGTGTCAATGGGGGTATTAGGCATGATACGGGTGGTGCTTGAGTTTTTTTTTGGGGGGGGGGGGGAGTGTATACTTAATTTTTATTTTTTTTATTCACAGTGTAGTACGGTCATGCCTCTCCCTATCAGAGGAAAGGGAAGGGAGATGCTGTCCGGGATGCGTTGGAGGGCGTGTTCAAATTTGGCTTGGCATTCTTTGAGAAGCTGGAAGCTCTTGACGAGGGGAGCATGGGTTTGGGCTTGGTCGCCTAAAACTTTTGCAACGGTATCTTCAATTTGGGCGGCCATACGTGCACTGACGATTTCAGTTACACGTTCGACGATGCGGTCCTCGGAGAGGGGGGAAAGGGTGGGCTAGGAGGGGAGAGTCGCATGAGGGCGTCAACTTGTTTTTTAAGTTCGTCAAGTTGTTTATTTATTTATTTATTTATTTATTTATTTATTTATTTATTTATTTACAATACTGCTAGGCCTTGCGGGCTATGGCAGGGGTGGGAGGTGAACAGGTGAACAATACACACTATTAGGTAAAAAACAAGTCCAGCCGTCGTTGAAAGTCCTGTGAGGATCTACATTCTGCAGGCCTACGTTGCTAGAAGTGCTGTTGGAATTTTTCGAGGGTGGCGGTGAGTGGGTCGGCGGAGGAGGAGGGGGAGGAGGAGGAGGGGTGAGACGGGTTAGTGGGTGGTGGTGTAGGAGCAGTGGGAGGCGTGGGCAATTTAGCTGACCAGCTCACCTGTGGTAGGGGAGGCCAGGTAGCGTGCTGAGTGAGCGATGCCTGAGGTGGCGGGAGCGGCGGGAAATCGCAGGCATCGGTGCTTGGCCAGCTGGATGTCTTGGTCAAGTCAAGCGAGCGCTTCTTAGATGGTGGAAAGGTGGGTCGGTAGCGCTTGGGGCAGTCGCGGTGGGCCGTTGGGTGGGGTCCGTCGCACAGATTGCAGCGAGGAGTGCAGTTGTGTTGCGGTTTTGGATCAGGAGTGCCGCAGCTGTGGCACCGTGGCTTGTTGGGATGCGGGCAGACATCTTGGCGCTGCCCGATATCGCCGCAACATGTGCAGGTTTGGAGGGCTCGGCGGTATGGTCGGCAGCGGATCATTTCGCAGTCAAACTTAATATAGTAAGGAATGCAGGTTCCGGCGAAGGTGAGGAGTGCGGACCTGGTTTTGCCCATAATGCGGGCATGGATGAGGTAAGGGCGGTTCGTAGCCGTGAGTTCTAGAAGTTGCTTCTGAGTGAGGCCTTCAGGAACTCTATGAATCACACCACGTGCAGTGCCTGGCGGGGGCTTCATGGGCATTGACAGCGTAGGTGGTTTGGCGGAGGGTTAGTTCGGTTATTCTGGAGAGCCAGTCGGCCAGGTGGGGGTCGGAGGTACCAGCCACGATGAGGTTGGTGTTGGGTTGCGCTTGGAGGGTGACGAGACCTCGCGCTAGGTTGCTGGTAGACCAGTCGCCGTCACGAAGGCCGTCATGTGGGTGGACGACAATGAGGTAGTGGGTCGGTGGGAAGCGCGGTGGTAGTATGGTACGCACCGCTTTTAGTGGCGTCTCGGTGGCAGTGGGTCGCGCAGGCGTAGATGTTGACGGCTTCTTTCGGCGTGCGTAGATGACCTCCATCCAGGGGTTTGGGCGGGGGCACGTTTATTGAGCGGCGTCTTCTTCGGTTTAGGTGGCGGGCGGCGGGTCGGGGCTTGGCGGCGGGATCTCGACGCCGGCGTCGGCAGGCGTAGGCGCACTATGGGAGTCGGAGCCCGTTTCCATCTCAGTGGAGGCGGCGGGTGGCATGTGTTACACGTGCTCCGGTGTCGTGACGGAGGGCGCGAGCAGGTGTTCTTGCTCCGGCATGGCTGGAGAGCGGCCGCTTGTGCTAGCCCTGAAGGTAGGCCCAGCAGCGGCGGTGACGCTGGCACCGCCGCTGCTGGCACCGCCGTGACAGGGAATTTTCACTGTCTATAACTAACACGCTTACACCCTAGAAAAAAATACTAAAACAAAAACACCCTTTAATGGTGTTTTGTCGTTCATAACATCCTTCCACCGTCGCAAACACACAAGAATACACCCTTTTATAACGGCGTTTTATGGTTAATTCCATCCTTTGAAAGCGTTTTTTGTAAGGGTGTAACGACGTTAGGAGTGAATGCCAGGCATTAGGTTTCATGGTTTGACCTGAAGGCGGGAGCATGGCCTGCATAAACGCTGCAGCCGGTTCTGATTCTCAGCATTGTTTGGATGGTATCGTGGTGTTTTGGGGGATTCTGCCCGAACTCACGACCGTGATTTCGTGCTGCACTGTCCTTTGGTGACGGGAAGGACACTTGCGTCATTTAGGTGCCTTTCGTAATAACGCGCCGGAAACGAAGTATCCTCGGTATTCAATGGCGTGGAATGCAGTATTCTTTCCTCCATGCATGCAGGCAACCAAGTGTGCGTCGCCATATCTGTGGCCAAGCGTCTGTTGCTAGGCGACGTTGTGCGCACGACCCGCAAATCAGGCACCCCTCTTCTCCTCCATGCAACCGTGTGAGTCCGCCCACGGCCTCCGCGATCGGCTTCCGGCGGCGCGCCGTTGCTCCGGCCGTCCCATTCAGTATAATGCCTAGAATCCCCCACCAAAAAAATGTAATGCGGCTCACTCCGCAACGTGCCGCGAGGTGGAGGTGTTAGCCGATGGTTCGGCCGCTCGCACCGACTCCTCTGAATGGCTTGGCGGAGATTGTGCGGCTGGGTGTCTTCGCTGTCGTAATTCCTCTTAACTCCCCTGCGGTTGTTAGTTTTGATGAATTAAAAGACCTGACAATGATTTTATGAAGTCGGCTTGTCTCAGCTGCTCAGAGAAACTGATTTAACAAGCAAAGGTGTGCCAGCGATCAACGAAAGGTTGACCATGTTTGAAGCATGGAGCGAGCGTACGGAGTGGTACGCAGTGCTCTCTCGGAGGTTATTTATAAGTAAGAGTTATTTGTGGTGATGAACAAGTTTGCGGTTACTGTGCCATGTTGTCGCAACGGTCACCGACCGAGCCCCATCACGCACGAAAATTTAACATCCAGGCCACTGCAACGCAAATTGCAATTATAAGCATATATAGGAAATTTTTCATCGCACTGACATGTTTTCTGCTTATGGCAGGCACACGCTTTGAGATCCTGCATTTGTGACTAAAAATACTGGGTATATTGAAAGAAAAAAGTTTATTGCCGTTCCCCTCTATGAGGGCTGACCAGAGGACCAGCAGGCTGCAATCGAAGTGCATGAAACAAACACGTTGTTTGTAACTTGTGATTGAACGTATACTGCTTGGTTAATTAGCTTAATGAAACTTGGAGGGACTAGAGTTTATTCTAGCGGACAACCATGGAGTTGTCCATTTCCTTCACGTAGGTGTATGGACAGCAGACGGAAATTCCAACTTCAGCTGTGAACTACGGAATGGCGAAAAACATAAAACCTGGTGCAATGGTCGAGTCGTCTCCGCTGCTAATTGCCATATTTGTTTCGCGATAGTTTTCATAAAACAAAAGTTACAGCCGTTTTTTGTATCCATACACTCCCCGCGGGGCCATTAGAGCAAACCGGAATTCTGTAACGTTTATAACGTCACTGTAAACTAATTATGGCAAATAAACGAAGCATAGCGTAATGATGGAACCGCCCTAGCGACCAATTCCTTAATGATTTTCTTAGGGCCGAGATGAGATCGACATATACAGAGCAAATGCCAGAAAGTCGGCTTTGCCGCAAGATTTATGCTGTCAACGCGACTATTTTTCTACGCACCCTGTCGACGCTCGCAGCTATTGATAGGAACCTAGCCTGTAAATTTCACCTATAAAACCGTTCACAGAGACACTCTGCTTACTGGCAGGAATACGAATGCATTTTACTTTAAGCTATGCGATCCTCAATGTAACGAAAGGTTCTTGCATTTTAGGTAGTCATACCAGTCACAGTGATTATGGCGTAGGCACCGAAATACCTTTAAGAACGAAATAAAAACGGAGTGCATCAAAGTTAACCTTTTTTGTTTGTTGCCGCGGAAATCGAAAACGTAATAGCATAACACAGATGTGCCACGGAGATTACAATCTCGCTCAGGAATCACTCAACATAATTCGCTTCCAGCGTTTTTCAGTCTCTTAGTGCTCTGAGCATTACGTCCAATAGAGATTGATTCGAATGCCAGAAGAGAGAGCGGCCACCTGTTGTCTCAACTTGGTAGCCTCGGCTGTACACAACTGAATTAAGCCCGTACGGCCGCATAAGAAAAAAAAACAATACCTGTTTACGAGCTGAACATCATTTAAACGTGGGAAATTTCGCAGCGGCGGTGTTATCGGAAAGGCAGTCGGTTCCGCGGAGCGTAGTGCGGTACAGCGTATGTGAAATAAACCCCTCTATGCGCCACCGTAGCTGACATAAATGCATCACCAGGTGCTGTAATATTACTTTCGATTTCTAAAAGCAGCTATGGCCGTTTATTTTTGTCATGCGGGACGGAAAAAGCTGTCAAAAGCCATTTCGCGGACCGCCGCAGCACAGACGGCAGTTGCTTTCAACCATCGGCTCCGCGCGCCGCGGTGCGGCGGAAAACGGCGAAACGGCCCCTTCGAAATTGCGCTCTCTCCGGCCGAATGGGACGGCCGGAGCAACGGCGCGCCGCCGGCAGCCGATCGCGGAGGCCGTGGTCCGCCGTCACTCGTTACGTCGGGCTCCGCGGGATGGCAGCACTTGTCCGTACTAAGCACGAATGTGAAACACATGACTGTGTTTCACGTTACGAACTCTTCGCCGAACACAAAGTATTGCGTCGAGTTCACTGTGAGTGCGATTAACAACATCTCCGTTGGCGTCACAGTTTAGGATCGGATTGGAACGGAGCAGATGACGCACGCCGGTGTCTTTTTTTTTCTTCGGCGTGCGGCCGCAGTGGCCCAGGCATGGCCCAGGCTGCGCCGTGTCCGTGGCGCATCGACCATGTCTGTGGCCGTTTCCAGTGTTGCCAAGCGAAGAAATTGACCGCTAAACGTTTCAACGAATACCGTCTAAATATAAGCAATACCTTTCAAAGTACTGCTACTGGTGGCAAGCTTCAACACTGTTTAGCGCACAGGTCGCTTAGACTGTATTAAGGAGAGACAAGACTCCATTACCGAAAATTACGGCGTCCTTTTCTATAAAAATCCACGCGGGATTAGTTTATTTTTGAAGTATACTTACAATTTATGGAATATTTGTGTGTCGCATCATCATAGAACAGTAATAAGTAGTGACAGCAAGGTTTCCAGGCGGGCGAAACAGTTGTAATATAGCCACAACCATACCTTGCAGCTCAGGAAAGGTACACTGTAAAGGGTTTATACCCTTTCTGTCCATAACCAACACCCTCACGCTCTATCAAAAACAAAGAAAAACACCCTTTGTAATTAACGATAAAACACCAGTTGGACGGTGTATTCTTGTGTTTTTGCTAGGGTGTCTGTTTTATACGACCACACATTCTAAAGGGTGTTTTAGTTTGTTTTTGCTAGGTTGTAAAGGTGTTAGTTATATAAAGTGATTTACACCCTTACGGGTGTTAATCATTTTACTGTGTAGTACCAGAGTCCTTCAATGCTTTACTGGTCACGAAACTTCGGCGCTCGCTTCATATAGGGACCGCGCGCGCCACTAGAGGCGCCACCGCCGCACGAAGTTCATCCAGCCGTCGCGCGTGCGGCGTATTGGCCAGCTCTTGGCGTGCAAACGCTCGCTGCTTTTGGTGTCTTCGCGCTGATTAAGTGTTTTTTTTTCGTAGTAGTTAACGATGAATAGTCCAGTTATTGTGTTTATCACCTGCCTTCAATGGGGTTTTATTTTTCGAAGAAAGTTACCGTAGACTTCGGCCGCGAACGGCAACGGCTTCTGTGTGTTGTGGCACAAGCGCTGCGCCGTCGTGTTTACGGATTTTTAAATCTATATTGCTTCTTTTCTTAAAGCAAAGTTGTAAATACTACACACACGGTAGCTGTGTAGTCACGGACTGCTGCGGGCCTATCGATAATACAATAAAAAATCTGAAAGAAACCAAGTACGCGGGGTTCAGACTACGCCTAATGAATCCGTTGATTGCTCTGGAATGCACAGAACGCTAAAAGAGATAGCCCAATAGTGCTACCGTTTCGATGAGTGGGTACATACTTGAGAATATCTAAAAACGCTGCAGAAACGCGAAGGATCAAAACACGAAGAGATATATGTTGCACCATGTGTCTTTCTGCTTCCACGCTTTGCAATCCTTGCAAAAACAGGAAGCAAAAAAAGAACAATGAAACTGATTTTATCACACGCAAGAAAAAATTTCAATGTTACGAAGGGTGACAAAAGAGCGTGGTCCAGCGCACAAAAATTTGTTTTTTCTCGCTGCGATGTGCAGCACACGGAGGAAACAGAATATTGCCACGTAGCCAAGAACGACGCAAAGCTTTTCTGAACGCAGTGACCTAGGGATCTCCTGCACTACAAAAGACTAGAAGGAAACACAAACGTCGAAGAAGCAGTCCGCAGTGTGACTTGAACAGATGAACGTCGATAAAGTAAGTTGCGCGGCGTTTTTTATGCACGCATTACTCTCGGAACGTTATTAATTTCAGATCCATGGAAATAGTATCGAGAACATTGTCGAAGAAACCAAAAATCAAGTTAGCGACAAGGTGGCACCCTTTCCATATCAAACAATATTGCCCGACGGGACGTACGACAAAAAGAGAAAACGGGCGCTCCGGTTGAAACGCCAGATAAGAAAATTAATTTCAGATCCATGGAAACAGGATCTAGAACAGTGTCGAAGAAACAAAAAAACAAGTTACCGACAAGGTGGCACCCTTTCCATATCAAACAATACAGTCAGACCCGTTTATAGCGAACTGCAATATGCACCGCGATTAGTTCGATATATCCAATAGTTCGATATAGCTGAACCCGACTATAACGAGCTTATCGTTACGAGTTCGAAATTCGCGGGAGCCCACCGCCCCCTCCCCAACTCCGCCATCCGCGTATGCAGAAACGAACACAGTAGAGTAGCCATTACCAGACCAAAATAACCCATTTATTATCAAAGCTACTTTCCGCATTAACTGTCCACGTTGCAAAAAAAAAACGGTAATTTTTGTTTTCACTTTCGTTTTAGCGGCTTCAACTAGTATAGCATTCTCTACGCGAAACATTGTTTGCACCAGTTCCAGTCCGTCTCCTCAAAAATCTAAGAAGCATTGGCGGAGCACATCGACTGCCGAAAGCACTTCATTATAAGCGTCGGACGGATTTCACTGGCGACATCATCGGGAACGTTGGCGAGCTCTTCCCACAGTTCACCGATGCTGCTGTTTTGGTCCGCGGGCGAGTTCCGTCGCGAGTCCCGCGCATCGGAAACAGTTCCGGAAAGTATTGGGCGTCACGTCGCTCCGTGCAACGCGCAATGTCTCAGTCGCGGCCAATCCACATCTCAATCGCCGCTCCGAGATCATGCATTTTGGCGGCCATTCTAGGCGCCCAGAGTTCGATATATCGGATGTGAACTTCGTTATAAGGAATATGTTTCCCATGTATTTCCGTAACTGAATTATTTTTGTTCGATACATAGCATAATTTGCTCTATCCGGGTTCGTTATAGCCGGGGTTGACTGTATTGCCCGACGGGACGTACGACAAAAAGAGAAAACGGGCGCTCCGGTTGAAACGCCAGATAAGAAACCGGAATCGGCCACGCGCGATTACAAAACAAACAAAACGAACCCTAAGGGATAATTCGCGGAAATATGAAAATTAAAAGCACAAGGACGTCCCAAAGCTTTTTTTACACGCGAGCCTGAGCGAAGGTAATACAAGTTTGCACACAGGTAATGAAGCACCGCTACAAACTGACTGATAAGGCAAAAATCCGGATTTAAGATAGCCTTGTACAATTCTAGGTCCACGATGCTCTCAAAAGGGTACATTGCTTTTTCCATTCTCACACACAGTGCATTTCCACACTGCGGCACACTTATAATCGAAGCTGAAATCTCCCGTTGCTTGCCTTGGAATGGCGCCCCTCCATTTATCACACAGCTGCCCGTCGCTCGGTCAACAGAACAAGGAAACATTTTCTGTGGTATCGTTGTACAAGGAACGACATCCCGGGACGCAACACATGTTCGGCATCGTCGTTGCACTACTTAAGTCGCATCGCAAGAGCGCGATATGCACGATACATGTTTTTCCCCGCACAAAACAAACACAACTCGTCGCGGCTCCGCCGTTCGAGCCAGCGCAACGCCGCCCGAGGAGTGACCTCAGTGAGAGGGTGTCGCCACGGCGCGGCGGCCAAACACAGCATATGAAGCTCTCCCATTGAGTTACGGGGGAGTTTCGTGACCAGTAAAGCATTGAAGGACTCTGGTAGTTCTAAGAGAGAAGACCTACGTTTCCTGTACCTGTTTTAGCACTTAGTCCCATGTCAACCCTGTTTGGTGTGATTAGATAAGTCGTATTTCTTGTATACTTTGGAGACGCAATGCCGTTATTATACTGCAATCACGGCTGCACTATTTTTGCGCGGTGAGGTGGTGCATACCTCAACCAGCGGTGCCGTGAGCACGGCGTCGGTATGTGCGTGCAGACACGAAAGCCCGGACTGCAGTGTTGTGCACACGGCTTAGTCTGCCACCCGAGCGGTGGTTTTGTGCCGATGCTTTGCCCCGCCGTTTATTGTTTCCGATAGCAGAGAAGTTCCGCCCCGCTAACAAAATTCCGCACCTAGCCTCGCCATCGCCAGTGGAGCACGCGAAGCTGGCCCACGCCATGGCGCGCCCAAATCCGTGCTTTGAAACAAGTGTTCCGGTTCCCACGAAAGGGAAGTGCGAGTTAAGCGCGGGAAAATTCAAAGGATAAAATTTGCGCTTACTCTGGCGCGTGTAAAGTATAAACAAAACAACGCGAATGAGCCTGTGACAAAAATAAAAGAAAGAAGAGAGGCTGTTCCCATTTACTGCAAGCAGCTTTCAGCTTAAGGTGCTTATGGCGCGCTTCCTTTGTTCGTAACGTCATAACGGAAAATCCGCATTCAGTGGGACTCTTCAATTGTCAGCCCCCGTCTCACTGCGAACTGCCCGAGAAGTAATCCGGCATTCGTTTTGTACATATATTCGCGGACTAGTCGCGGCGAGTCCGAGACGGATAATCGAACAGCCTCTGTGTGGTCAGTTTGATGAACTCTTTTCCCCAAGAGTTAAGCAATATGCCAGACTGTTGCCTGGTGGGTGTGTTGTGGGGGACAGTGATTTGAACGAATTATCAGGGGCTACAACTTCCAGGGGATAGTAGCCGGCTTTTAAGGCTACTAATTAATTTCTCGAGGGCCGCTGGAGATATATGCAAAGCTTTTAACTTGAACGATGGTACATTTCGCGTTAGATTGCTCAAGAACAGTAAAGAATGAGAAAGCACCATGTGTTATGTTTTATTTTTCGATTGAACCCCGCAGAAACACGCTGCACGCCATCCTGCGTGAAATATTACTGTTGTCAAAGAAATACCTTCTGTAACCATACCTAACGTGCAGAACTGCCCACGGTCATTTTTCATAGCTAAGCTCTTTACCTCTACTCCCCTATGGCAGGACCGTTTCCACACGTCGCCAGAGCTTTCGAGGGAAAAGTGCGCGCCACACTACGCTCCATTTTCCGCCACTATCAGCGGGTCGGTCTCTTTCATTTCTGCATCGCGTGACAAGCCTCCTGGACGAGGCCGGTCGCCGCAGTGGCCCAATGGCTAAGGCGTTTCACTGCTAAGCCTAAGGCGTCCTTAGGTTTAGGTTACTAAGCCTAAGGACGTGGGTTCGATCCCGGTTGCGGTGGCTCCTGATGGCGGGTAAAAGCGAAAACGCCCGTGTGTCGAGATTTTGGCACACGTTAAAGATCCCCTGCAAGTGGTCGAAATTAATCCGGAGCCCTCCATTACGGCGTGCCTCGTAACCCAGGTAGAGCTCTGGCTCGTTGAACCCCACAATCTAATCAGTTTCTCTTTCCCCGGAAAGTTTCCTAGTTTAAGTGTACATTTATTTATTTATTTATTTATTTATTTATTTATTTATTTATTTATTTTCAAATACCCTCAACGTTACTGAGGACATTACAGAGGGGAGTGGGGAAAAATTGGGCAATAGACAAGTCGCACAGCATGTGATGCGGACATAAGACGATGTCCAAGAACAATCAAGAAAATATTCACCGTTTTAAACATGAATACAATACCTATGAAAAATCAGAAAAATCCGCAAGTAGGGCAGCTTTTAATAACTTGTTATCATGTATTGACACTAGCGGTTCTGGAAGGCGATTCCTTTTACTCACCGTGCGGGCTAAAAATGAACGATAAAATGTGTTTGTTTTGCCGGGGAACGGGGTAACTTTGTAGCGATGATCGATATGGCGTGATATGTAAGATGGGGCTGATAAAAGAAAATCGTGAAGATGCGCGTGGAAATAACTTTTGTGAAACAAAGATAATCGAAGGATCTTGCGGCGCAACGACAGGTTAGCAGAAGCAATGTTGATTTCATACAAGACACACTAGCAGTACGATGATAGTTAGGCAGTATGAAACGAGCCAAGCGGTTCTGGATTGCTTCTACCCCTGCAACTACAAATTCGTGGGCTGGGTCCCATATTGAGGCCGCATACTCTAGCTTTTGACGAATGAGTGTTTTATATAGTTGTAGCTTTAGGCTAGAAGAGATTGATGAAAAGTTGAGCTTCAAGTATCCTAATAAGCGGTTTGCATTGTTTGATACATATGAAACGTGTTGATCCTACGAAAGATTGTTTGAAATATAGACTCCTAGATGCTTGCAAGAACTTACGATGTCAAGAGTGTGTTGCTGTAGGGCATAGGTTAAGGAAAGTGCATTGGTGCATGATACATGCTTTACTTTGCATTTGTTAATGTTCAACGTCATCACCCCTTCGCTGCACCATGAAGATACAGCGTTTAGGTCTGACTGAAGTGCTCGGGAATCGTTGGCGTTTCTTATTTCACAATAAATTACACAGTCATCAGCGAAGAGGTTAATAGAAGAATGCACGCGAGATGGGAAGTCATTAATATGAATTAGGAAAAGGAGCGGACCAAGGACCGATCCCTGTGAAACTCCCGAAAGAACTGGGGACAAAGATGAGTCGAAATGATTAACGGTTATAAATTGAAAGCGGTTAGTAAGAAAACAACGCAACCAGGCAAGTACACTAGTACCAAGGTTTCGCTTACTTAATTTCAGAAGCAAAATCTTATGTTAGACCTGGTCGAACGCTTTGCTGAAATCAAGAAATATGCAGTTTACTATAGCCCCACGATCAAGAATGCTATGGAGGGAATGAGTAAAGCATGCTAGCTGAGTTTCGCACGAATAATGTTTGCGGAAGCCATGTTGTGATCTGTGAAAAAAGGAATGACCGTCCAAGTTGGCCGCAATTTGAGATGATATAATGTTTTCGAGGATTTTACATGAGATGCAAGTTAGAGAAATAGGTCGGTAGTTATTGATGTGTTGCTTAGAACCGGATTTATGATCTGGAATCACCTTTCTGATTTTCCAATCTCTTGGAAGAATGTCACATTCGAGAGATTGTTGAAACATTTAGTCAAGATAATTGATGAACATATTTGGGTGTTTTTTAGGAACTTTGAAATGATATTATCTACACCGGAAGCGAAAGACAGCTTTAAGGTATCAATCACTCTAGAAACATCAGCTGGGTTTGTAACAATAGGAGACATTGAACAAAACTCAAAATCAGTTAACATTTGCATCAGCAGAACAATCGCTGAGTAGAACTTCGAAAAAGATTCATTAAAAGCAGAATAACATTGTGAAGCAGGCAAGGTGTCGTTATCGACAGGACTGATACTGATATCGTCCTCCTTTCCGCCTCCCATAACTCGCCAAAATGGGCGCGGATTAGTACGGAGCATCGACGGTAATGTTCGTTTAAGAAGAAATGTTTAGCTTTTCGCACAGCACCAATGTAATTGGAGTTGTTGTTGTTGTTGTTGTTCTTGATAAACTTTATTGTCACACACACAAAAAAAGACCCCCAAGTCCGGGGTTCTGAAAGGAAAAAAAAATATCTATACAGACGGGAGGACCTGACGAACGTGAGCCACCAGAGCTCGCCACCAGGCCGCTCGGGCCGGTCCCTCTGGCGGCGCGAGCCAGCCTTGGAGAGAAGAGATAGGAGGTGAAAGAGATTTAAGATGAGTTGAGAGTGATGGTTGCGAAGCAGAACAGTCCCAAAAAACATGCGTCGTATTGCGAAAGCCAGAACACTTGGAGCACCGTGCAGGGCTGCGATGACCTTCTAATCGATGTAGTATGTATGGGGTTGAAAGGCTGTCCGTTTGCGCTTTCCCGATAAGACAAGCATCTGTCCGGGGTAACAGGTGAGAGGGAGACGGTAGAGTCTGCCTATTGCTGACTAACACGTGCACAGTCTGGCGTCGATGTAGACGGGCTTGTTGCGCCTGCGTGGGTGGGTGGAAAGGGGTTGGTCACGGCGTCTCCGAGTCTCCCGGTTGGGACGGAGCACGGGAGAGCTGATGCGCCAGCCCGTTGCCCGGGACGCCTGCGTGACCAGGAACCCAGTCCAGCACGTAACTAGTACCAGTGTGTTTGGCCAGATGAGTGTGGAGTGTAAGCAACATATTGATGGGAAGCAACTGCTACTGGAACAAGCGGAGAGCATCCTGACTGTCTCTGAGAATCACGTGGTTACCGGGAGTGTCTAAGGATAAGATGGCGTCAGTGATTGCTTGAGCCTCGAGACAGGACGGAAGGAACGCCCGAGTATCTTTTCTGCAAGGGCTGGTGGATAGGACGAACAACTACTGTGACCCCGCGTGCGTCTTTGGTGGAGAAAGAGGCATCTGTGTACGTAACTGTTGCTAGATCACCGTAGCGGTAACGACGAGTGCATATTCGAGCTCGGCGACGTCCTGGATGTGAGGTTGCGGATACGTTGATTGGAATGGTAGGAACTGTTACGCGAGGGAGAGGATACCAAGGGGGGTATGTCGGTGTAATGTTGGGTAAGGGCGATACCTCGTAATGAAGTGAGGATAGAAGAAGACGGCGATTCCAAGTAAACTGGAGACGAGTGTGTTGGGCCGCCAGATGAAGATCAACCTGATCTTACAGTGACGCGAACGGCTGAGCAGCCTCCAATTTCGCGAGGGGGGCGTATCGAGGTGCCCCTAGAGCCAGGCGGGTGGCAGGCCTGAGGAGCCACTCAAGCTGGGATCGCTGCGATGACGTTAATTTTACGTATGGCAGGGTGTAAAGAATGCGAGTATATATTACAGAGTTCGCAAGTCGCGTAATATCGTGTTCTCGTAGGCCTTGGCGATGTCGGGTCAGCCAGCCGATTATGTGAGTGAGTTGGGTAATCTGAACCTTACATTGATTGAGCCACTGTGAGGCCTTCCCTTAATCCTGCAGGTCAAAGCCGAGGACGCGTATCCAGGCCTTACGTGGAAGAGGGATGGCATCAATCGTGAGTTCTATTTGAGAACGTTGGTCGCAAGCTTAAGCCCGCAAATGCTCGTCAGTGAATACGAGGTATTCAGCTTTCTGTGAAGATAGTGTGAGACCTACGCTTGACCCGAAAGAGTGGACAGCATCAATGCCAGCCTGAAGTTTGTCGGACAGTTCAGCTGGGCTGCCTGTAGAACACCACAGGGTTATATCGTCAGCGTACAGTCCAAAGGAGAGATTAGGAATGGAATGAAGCAGACGAGGCAGGGGCGAAGTGCTAAATTGTAAAGAGTAGAGGAAATAACAGATCCCTGAGGAACGCGCCTTGTAGGAGTCCAGGGGGTTTGGCGGTAGTCCTCTAATACCAGAGAGTGCATTCGTGTGGTCAGAAAATTGTGGATGCAGTTGTACAGTCGGGAGCTAGGCGTAAGCGTAAGCATCCGGATTTGCTCAAGAATGGCAGAGTGAGAAACTGCATCAAACGCCTTTTGGAAGTCTCGACTCACGATTGCTCTAAGTTGGGCTGCACTCGGATATGCGTACACCTCTTGTTGGATTCCCAGCATTGTATCCTGTGTTGACCTGTGAGCGCGGAACCCAGTCATAGTCCAATCAAAGAATTGGCTATGTTCGAGAAGCGAAGTGAGACGATGCAGAACCATACGTTCCATCAGTTTTCCAACACAGGACGTGAGTGAAATTGGGCGTAGACTGTTCAAGGCAAGTGATTTTCCTGGTTTGGGGATGGGGCGGATGTTAGCAGTTTTCCACTCAGGGGGGATATAGCCCGTTCGCCATGCTTCATTGATGAAATGTAGAAGAATTTCCAGAGCGGAGTCCGGAACGCTCCTTAAGTGGGAGTATGTAATCATGTCCCGTCCTGGTGTTGTGTGTCGTTTGCAATCGGTCAGTGCTGCGCGCAGTTCAGCAAACGTAAATTCCGCGTCAATAGGTTCTTAAGTGGGACAAGTGACAGGAGGTGTGGGAGGAGGCAAAGAAGCAAAAGGAAAGAAAGACGCTTGAAGTTTCCAGGCCAAATCAGCCATGGTAAGACCTGTCTGCAGCCGCAATGATGTGATGTGCGTGGATCGTCGTGCCTGTCCGGACATAGAACGGATAAGTTACCATATTCGAGTTGCATGCCGTGTTCCACTCGCAGAGTCGCAGAAAGACAGCCAGTTGGATGTTTCAAGAGTGCGCGCATATTCAAGAACCTCGATTGTGAGGGCATCGATGCGTGCTTTGAGGGAGCGATTGCGCTTATTATTCCGCTTCCATCGGCGCATAAGCGCATGACGCTGATCCCGAAGGCGTAAGAGATGTGCACCAACTGCCGGACGTGGGTCGGAGAGAGCAATAAGCTTGGTGTGGTTCCGAGAGGCGTCAAGAATTGCCGAATTTCAGGTGCTTAAATCAGATATCGCAGCCGTATCGATTGAGTCCCGGAAACCACTCCAATTAGTAAAGCTAGCACTTCGCGGTGACGGAACTGTAGGCCATTGAAGGGTACAGTTGTGTGAATAATATCATGATCACTGCTAAGAGAATTATCTTGGACCTCCCATATAGCCAAAGGTAAGGGTATCGCCCAAGTGATATCGGGAACCGTATCTCTTTGGAAACTATTGCCTTGTCGTGTTGGACTGGTTAGGTCATTTTAAGCAGAGTTGGCGCGGCGATAAGCTCGCCATCGTTCCGGTTGGTGTGGACGCTTGGCAGCGCGAAACATTTGTTTTTTCTTGTTTGCGAGTTTAGATAGTGTCCTATTGTACCAGGGTGCTCAATTATTTTTTATCGCGCGAATGGCAACATGCTTATCTGTTAATTCAAGTACGTTTGTTTTGAAACGATTCCAGTTTTCCTCTACGGATCAATTTGTGAAGAGTTCCAAGAATTCGTCAAAAAAGTACGATCATTCCGCGTTAATCGAGTCGTAGTCCGCTTTAGCTTAATCACAGATGTACTTTACACGCTTTTTAAACGGCACACTGGAAAAATTAAACTATACTGGATCAGTGATCACTGATTCCCGGTAAAACTGACATATAGAGGTGACCGCGTCAGGAGACCATGTTAGAACGAGATCGAGAGTGTTAGAGGAGTGTGCAGTACACCTGGGGGGTTGAGTGACCATTTAGGTGAAGTGGAACTCGGAAAAAAAATCAACAAGTAGCTGTGGTCCGGAAGCACTCACGCCGGAAACGGGGCCATCAACCGTCCAAGCCATGCTGGGATAGTTGAAGTCGCCTAAAAGCAAAATCGGTGACTTAGAGAAGCGGACGGAAATGAGGTTTACAACATCGTGAAGGTTGTTAACAAAGGAATGTTCACTGGATGGGGGTCTATAACATGCTCCGATTACGATTTTACGATCCTTGAGCGCCAATGCTACCCATGTGATTTCAATATTGCTGGGTACCTGAACCGATGATGATGCTATACTTGAGTCGACTGCTGTTAGAACACCACCTCCCGACGATCTAACGTCTTGGTCGTAGCGGTAAATCTTATATTTCTTCTTGCATTCAGGAATCTTGCTTTCCCGTACTTTATTAGACTACCGTGTTTCCGTTAATACAATACCATCACCTGAGCCCGAATCAATTACTGCGCTAGGGATTCCCAATTTTTTTAAGACACTACGAATGTTTGTAAATACAACCGATAGTTGGACGTCTGCACCACTACCCCCCCCTTCCCCCCCCCTCCCCCGCCTGGCCTATGTTGATGTTTGAGACGTGTTGGAAGGATGAAAAGATGGTTGTTCAGCACCAGTTCCGGACTCGATTTCACAGACACTGTGAGATGCTGGGTGGTACATATAAGATTTCTTTTTGATTATTAGTTTGTTGTAACGCACAGAAAATTGTCCACCGATATCATGGCGCTTTGCGACCTAAAGACGTTAACAAGTATCCAAGGCCTGAAATACATTGAATTTTACGTTGCTTAGGACGTCATTGGGCCCGGTTAGCCCTAACGTCAATCCGCTACATTCGAGTGCGCGTGGGGACATCAGTCCACCGCGTAGGCACCTTTGTAGCCACGTGACGCGCCGCACCCAATGCGCATTCCATGTTGGCGCAGTTAGTGGCGACATCAGGCCGGTTCATACCCACCTCCACAGTCATTGGCGCGTTCGCCGCCGCTTGGCGAGTCGCAGCGAACGAAGGCGTTAGGCCAGTTCATAGCCGCATTCATAGCCAATGGGATGAGGATTGTGGGTTGGTAGGCTACTGTCGCTGCCAATGGGATTCTAGGTATCACCGTAGCCACGTACAGTCGCGCTCACTATGACCTACACCACTCATTAGTATTCGGACGATTATATCGTCAAAACAATGACTATGGGCATATACGTTAGGATAAGGCTTGATTCATTAGGACGTTGTTCTCCTAATGCGCACTTGGTCTTTAACCCCGGGTGGGATTAAAGTCTTGGTCTTTAACCCACGACCTCCAGAATACCGGTATTCTGGAGGTCGTGGGTTTGGATCCCCCCTGGCGGGCATTTTTTCTCCGCTTTCTTTCTTTCCAAATTCTTTATCTGTTTCAATGACCTACCACAACCTCCCCTTTGCTTTCCGAGGTTTTCTTGACTGCCAACCCTTATTTCTGTGTTATTTCTACGAGCCCCTCATTTCCTATTCTGATTCGCTACATGCATAGCGAGGGCCTCTGTTCTGGCAGTCTTGGTGCCATAGGGAGCTTAAGAGGGTTCAACGCTGGTTGACCACTCTCGACATGTCGTAGACACTGGAGTCACGGCGCGGGGATTAAAAATAAGGTCCGCTTCACCCCGAGAAGTCAGAGTGGCGCTGGCTACCACCCCCAAGCACAGGAAAAAATTACATTGACATAAATACCCCAGAAAACGGGGGAGAAAATCGTCCCACCGGTAGCGTAGTGGTTATCGCACCAGACTGGTATTCTGGAGGTCGTGGATTCGGATCCCACCTGGCGGGCATTTTTTCTCCGCTTTCTTTCTTTCTTTCCAAATTCTTTATCTGTTTTAATGACCTACCACAACCTCCCCTTTGCTTTCCGAGGTTTTCTTGACTGCCAACCCTTATTTATGTGTTATTTCTACGAGCCCCTCATTTCCTATTCTGATTCGCTACATATATATATATATATATATATATATATATATATATATATATATATATATATATATATATATCATTTCCTATTCTGATTCGCTACATATATATATATATATATATATATATATATATATATATATATATATATATATATATATATATATATATATATATATATATATATATATATATATATATATATATATATATATATATATATATGTAGCGAATCAGAATAGGAAATGAGGGGCTCGTTGAAAATAACACAGAAATAAGGGTTGGCAGTCGAGAAAACCTCGGAAAGCAAAGGGGAGGATGTGGTAAATCATTGAAACAGATTAAGAATTTGGAAAGAAAGAAAGAAAGTGAAGAAAAAATGCCCGCCAGGTGGGATATGCATGCATTAAAAATTGTCATCTGCACCGCTTACGAGAGCGGCACTCGAATATCCGCCGCAGTGCTAAGCCGAACACATATACCGGCCGGCTGCTCCCAGCGCGCGTCTTGCCACCCACCGTCTCGAGCTTCGCGCGTCGTTCTTTAGACGCGGTACCATTTGCACTCGCAGCGCCTGCGTCACATCCACGGTCGCTTTTTAATTAAGCGCCTCACAAGATCAGTACGGCATTCGCAGAAACTGCCGTCGATGCGGATTCGACAGTGCTACGGCGGCTCTGCTCTGTGATATCCTTCTGACGGTCACGTGGTCAGCTTTGTTACAAAATTCACAAAATCCATCGTTTCATGGCACTCGCTCAAACCGAAACTGCGACTGGCCGCATTGAAAATGCCTCTAATTAAACAACCGTGGCACGCTGAAGCAAATGAGGTTTCTACAGGTTATAAGTAGGTCACTAGCTACTTAGCGCAACAAAAAAAGAAACAAGACGCAAAATTTTTGTGTCAGTGCCCCTTTAATAATACATAGTCGGCGAAGCAGCAGTCAACAAAGTGACGTGGTAATGCAAGTGTCGGCGAGTCGAAGGCCGCGGCGTGTGCTCTGCGGTAATTTATCTCTCGGCGCGAGGGCTTGTCGAACAGTCGATTGCATCCAGAACACCATAGGTGACAGAAGATTATTCTAGGCTGGTGACGTCAGTTCGCGATACTCTCCGTATCAAAGGAGATAACACGTGCGGCATAAAGAATAGAACATGCGCTTCACTTGGCCGACGGATAACACAGATAACATAGCCCGGAGCAGCCGGTCGGCAAAAACAAAACATAAACAAACAAACCCAAAACCTGGTTCGTGGCAATGTTAATATATTAATAGGGTGTAGGTTTGGGCGTGTTGGTGTTCCATACTGTACTTCACTTGCGCAAAAAAGACTAAGGCTGAAGAGAGACAAAACGATGCAAAGCGCAGCTCCGACAGTTGTTGATAAGGAAGGCTGCAGCACAGACCTAAAGGTACAGATATATAAAGGTACAGAATACTGGCTGGCAGTCAGCGGCAAGCCAGTATTCAGTGCTGACCATTGATTTTGCTGTTGGCAGGCTCCCCAGACGGCAGACGTGCGTCAACGTTGTCAAGTTTGGCTGCATCCACGCAGCTATATCGACCCTTCTTAGAAGCGCACAGTTTCCGCACGTGCGGCCACTCTCTCGACTGACCAGCCAGCCAGAGCCTGTCCTGGAACCGGTTGGTCATCGCCTGATGCCCGTTGTGCCCGGAACCTTCAACCACGTCCCCTGGCGGCCGGCCTCGCCTACTTATACGGAGAAGCCACCACGCACCTCTGCAGTCAGCGGCAAGCCAGTATTCAGTGCTGACCATTGATTTTGCTGTTGGCAGATAAGGTAGTTACGCCACCAGTTTGCTTTCATTGCTTGTACGTTCGCCGCTGACTGCACTGCCATGTCGTCGTGGGCAAAATGTTCTAAATTGGTACCCGCACAAGTGAAATGTTTGACATGTTGTAAATGTGGCGAAAGCTTCCACCTTGGAAAGGCGTGCTCTTCTGTTTCCGAGTCGTTGTTCTCGAAAATGAGCACCGTTAAACGAGAAACGTGGTGCTGCCAGCCATGTAGATCGGATTCGGGGGCCAGTGCAGACACAGACACCCTTTCCGGTGACAACTCTTTTGCAAAGCAGTTCTCGGCTGTGAATGAGAGGCTTTATAGGCTCGTGTCCACTGTAGAGCGGCTCGCAACAAAACTGGAGGATTTGTTGTCACTCAAGACTGCAGTCGTGGAAATACAGGAATCGATCGACCATCTGTCCGCGAAGTACGACACAGTAGTTGCTACGATGAATGCTAACAAGGCAGACATCGCCGTACTCAATGCACATGCACAGTCAGTAACTACTGCAGTGGACGACCACGCAGAATCTTTGTATCAGTTGACCACCGAACTTAATCAGTTAGAGCAGAACACCCGTCGATGCAACTTCGAAATTCATGGTCTCGCTGTCCAGCCAAAAGAAAACTTGTCTTCTTTTGTGTGCGAGCTAGCTCTGAAACTTGACCTGACTAACTTCAGTACAACTGATATCGCAGCTGTTCACCGTCTGCCTAGTGGTCCTAATAAAATACCGCCCGTCCTTGTGCAAGTTCACAAAGTTAGCACAAAAGAACAGTGGATCAGCGCGCGCACAAAGCTTCCTGAGCTGGCGGAAGAGGAAACGTTCCCTCGCCTTTACATCAACGAGAACCTGACTCGCGCTAATAAAGAGCTCTTTCGCTTGGCTAGGCTTAAAGGTAAAGAAAAAGGTTTCAAGTTTGTGTGGACTAGGAACGGCAGGGTGCTTGCTGGAAAGAGGAAGGTCGCCCCATCGTTCATATCGATTCGAAAGCAGACCTTGACTTCATCGTATAAAAATGGATAAAGACCACTTCCTAGTTTCTCAATCCTTTTCTGCAGTCAAAGAGTTTTTTAAGTGTGATAGTAGTTCGGTTCAAATTTGTCACGTAAATATTCGAAGCATTAGAAAATACTGGGACCAGTTCTTGGCTTTAACCTCCTCGTTTAGGACTTGCTGTGAAGTTTTTGTGTTAACCGAGATAAATGTTCCTTTAGACACCCTTTGCAACTACACACTTCCTGGCTATCAAGTTTATTCTTACTTACGCCCCATTGGAAAAGGGGGAGGTATAGCTGTCTTT
The DNA here is from genome assembly GCF_048455015.1 of Haemaphysalis longicornis. Lineage (NCBI taxonomy): Eukaryota > Metazoa > Arthropoda > Arachnida > Ixodida > Ixodidae > Haemaphysalis > Haemaphysalis longicornis. Next base: position 225,364,344 of record NW_027526361.1, read on the forward strand.
ATCAAAAACACGTGGTTGGTTTCAGAAATAACTTTTTCTTTCACTCAAGCTGAAGTAGTCGCATTGCGGTTATCTCTTGTCTTGATAGCGGTGTACCGCCCACCTTGCTGCAATGGGCGCATATTTCTTCAAGAACTTAATGTGGCCATTTCTTCCCTGTTGTCTGGTGACAACATATGTATGACAGGTGATATAAACATTGACACATTGCGTCCCAACTTGCCACTAACTGCGGACTATTTAGATGTATTGTCCAAATGGGGTCTAGACTGTGCAATTTCGAAAGCTACCCGTGAAGAATTTTTGTCCAGTAAGCTCGTGACTTCTTGTTTAGACCACATCAACGTACGCGTTCACGATTTTCAAACCCTCTCAGCTGTAATTGAAACTAAACTTGCGGACCATTATTTTGTTGCATGCTCGTTGTCACCGAAGTCTTCACATGTGCGCAGAGTCGCGAGCAAAACAACTATTTCAGTCATTGATCCGAGGGCACTTGATAGGGAAATCACACAGTACGACTGGCACAACTTTATATGTATTACATCTCCCAGTAACATGTACGAAAAGTTCGTAACCTTGCTCGATGAATTCAAGAAAACTGCGACACGAATAGTTAAGGTCAGGCAAACAAACTATAATGAAAAATGGATGACAAAAGAAATCCTTGTCGCCATTAAAGAAAAAGGTATGCTTTGGGCTCGAGTAAAACGTGCCCCACAAATTCAATTCTCAGGGCAAGCTTTAAACAAAGTCGAAATAAGGTAAATGCGATGATACGTCTAGCTAAACGCAACCACATGCGGAATAAGTTTGAAGATGCGCGCTTCGATTCTAGGAAAACTTGGTCCTTAAATAACGGTATGAGAGGTTCTAATGTGCAATCTAGCAAGGAGGAATACTTTTTTTCTCATTTTTCTGGTGACGGACTGAATATTGCCAATAGTTTCAACGACTTTTTTTCGCGGGTCACAGGTGTTGCCCGATCTACCCCTGGCATTTGTACGTTGCAGAATAGCATAGCTAAATCGGCTTATCTGCCCCCACTCATTGAAGGTGACCTCAAGTCAATTTTATTTGAGCTGAAAGCCAACAAATCACCTGGGCATGATGGTATTTCGATAAATGTGCTGCGCAGAAATTTTGACCACATTAAAGCTGTTCTTCTTTCCATTTTAAACCATATCATTGAGAGCGGCATCATTCCCATACAGTTGAAGAAGGCAATAGTTTTTCCTTTGTTTAAGTCAGGTTCTCGAAAAAAAATTGAAAACTATAGACCTATCTCTGTTCTCTCTTGTATAGTTCAGATATTATAGAAACACATTTTAAATGTTATGACCAGTTTTTTATCGTCTCATGATGTTTTCTCCCCATCTCAGTATGGGTTTATTGGAGGCCGAGGTACTCAAACTTTGCTCGAGGACTTTTCTGATTTATTAAACTATACTTTCGATCGTAACCAGATTACATGTGCATTATTTCTTGATGTCAGTAAAGCTTTCGATAGCGTGTGTCATACCCTCCTGCTCACCAAACTACAAAGACTAGGTTTTCGGGACAACTTTCTGCGTCTACTTGAAAACTTCTTACTTGACAGAACTCAGGTTGTTCGGATTGGTAAATTTTCAAGTAATGCTTCTTTTATTAGGTCAGGTGTACCACAAGGGTCTATACTGAGTCCTCTGCTGTCTAACTTGTATGTTAACGACCTCGCCTATTCTGTATCGTCTTCAATATTTCAGTACGCCGATGACACGGTTCTTGTTTCTTATGCGTCTCGTCATTCTGACGCCATAAAGTCGCTTCAAGTTTCTGCAATGGAAACTATGAATGGGTTTACGGCCAATTCCATTGATGTTAATACCAAAAAAACACAGCTGATTTGCTTTCACAATCCATTGAACAAAGTTGACTTAACGCAATCTTTATTTTTACACTCAGCGGCCTGCTCTTCTTGTAGTTGTATTCCTGTAAAGTATGTGTCCACTGTGAAGTATTTAGGTTTGTATTTCGATAGCGATCTTTCTTGGAATTCTCACTTAGCTTATGTATGTAAAAAAATTCGTGCTGTATCATCTTTGTTGTACAAATTAAGAACATTTATTCCATTTTCGCTGCAAAAAGTCATTGTACATTCCCTTTGTTATAGTGTGCTTAGGTACGGTATTACAGTATATGGTCACTGTTCTTTACGTTGGATAGAGCGAGTCAATTCCATTTTGCGTTTTTTGCTGCGTACCATTGCTTATGACTTGTGTATGGAGAAAGATGACAATGTATTCAAAACCTTGATGTTGCCCGATTTTACCTCGCTCCTAAATGAAACCGTTATCTTAAAACATTTTTGGATTAATACATTCAAAACGTGTTACACTCCTGCTCGGTCCCTGAGACCGAAGCAACGTTACGCAATTCCTCGTTGTTCCACAAGGTACGGGAAAAGAACACGCCGTTATTATGTGCCAGCTATATTTAACACTTTGCCATCTGACTTTTTTGAGCATGCTTCGAAATATAAACTGAAAAAGGCTTTAAGGCGCATGCGCTAGTGCTTTCCAGACATTTCGGGAATACTGCATGGTTATCTGTTCTTGGTTGGTACTGCGTACTGTAACATACATATATTTTTTTTAACGCTTGTCGCCTGCCAGGCTCTGCCTGACAAGCCCGTTGCGGCTTAGGTAGGCCTGATTATGTACATGACTTCTGTTTGACTAATAAATATTATTATTATTATTATTATTATTTTATATTATTATTATTATTATTATTATTATTATTATTATTATTATTATTATTATTATTCCGCCGCATGATGGCGCCCAGTAAGGACAAGTGCCTCCTCTGCTGCCTCGCTTTCTTCGGCAGGCAGGCGTTTTTTCGATGTTCTGCGTGTAAACGCCGTGCGCACGGTAAGTGCATTGTTCTTCCGGACGAGGAACTGCAGCGTTTGATCTGCGGTGAGCAGCCGTTCGTCTGCAATCTGTGTGTGGCCGCGGCGTCACCCGCTAGGCCTAGCGACCCCGGTGACCAAACCAGCGAAGACGGTGAGCCAGCGAACATCCCGGCCAAACGAGTGGCGTCCCCTGTCGGAGCAAGCTTCAACCCTTCGGCGGACCTACGCGCAGAGGTAGCGGCTTTGAAGAATCTCCTGTCCGAAGCCTGCGACAGCCTCTCCTTTCTTGGGGATGTTGTCACCGAGCTGCGCGAGGAGAACCGGCTTCTGCGACGGGACCATGTGGCTGGGCTTGCCCGTCAGGCTGCAATCGTCGCGTCCCTGCGTGAGGAGGTTCGCTGCCTGCGAGGGGAGCTCGCCCGTCCGCCGCCTTACCCGCCTGCTTCCCCGAAGCCTGCTAGCCATTCCACGCTACCGGTGACGTCACCGCACTCCGGTCTCCCCATGAGGTCGTCGTTCGCCGCAGCTGCCGCCGGTGCAGCGGGCGAAGGCGGCCCCCTCCTGTCCTCGACGAACGCTTCGGCATTCTTAGAACGCTCCAGCGGTCAACCAGGTGCGGTGTTGAGTGATTTGAGTTCCCCATCGGACTGCCCTTTGCCTCCGCCTCTACGGTCCGACACTGCCAGTAATGGCCCGCCGGTGAACTTAGTGAAGAAAAGAAGCCCTCCTCGCGTTGGTGCATCGGAAGCTTCTGAGTTGGTTGTGGTGCGCCGACCGCCGAGCTCCAGGGCCATCTTTGTTACGAAGTTGTCGGCTAACACTACATCTGGGCAACTGTTGGCCCACTTGTCGAATGTGCAAGTCACGCCATTGTCATGCAAACGCCTTAAAACCAAGCATGACTCCTATTCTTCTTTTTGTGTAACTGTTGACGCAGAGTGTTTCAGGCGCCTGTGCGACCCGTCTATGTGGCCAAAGGGCTGCCTCTTCAAGCCGTTCCAAGGCAAGCTCCACCCTGGCATGGTGCACAGCTGTGAAACTTCTGAGAATGACCAGTAAGAACGACACTCTAGACATCTATTATCAAAATGCTCGGGGTCTACGTACTAAGTCCTCCGAATTTCTTAGAAATGTTGTGTGCTCCAAATTTTCTACTATTGTTATTACTGAAACTTGGCTTTGCGATGATATCTCATCTTCCGACTATTTTCCTCCGACCTATGAAATTTTTAGAAGTGACAGAAAGTTAACTGGGCCCAAGCAAAAGGGTGGCGGTGTTCTCATTGCCATCGATCGCTCAGTGCAATGCGTGCGGCGTGCAGACCTCGAGACTGAGGAATCAGTCTGGCTTGAGGTAGGCCTCAAGAGGGGCGAGAAGCTGCTCATCGGTGCATTCTATATAACCCCGGATATTTTACCTGCTGAATATAATCTAAAGCTCACATCTATTGAAAATGTTTCCAATTCACACTCCAACCATAAGCTAATTATACTTGGGGACTTCAACACCCCAGGTATTCACTGGAACAGTCTTTCATTTCAGCATAAAAACCATTATGCAGCGCAGAAATGCACCATGTTATTAGATTTTCAATCATTCACCTCCTTGCAGCAGTTCTGCCACATAGAAAACTTCTGTGGTAATGTCCTAGATGTGTGCTTCTCGAACTTGAAAAACGTAGAAGTGTGTGCCTCCGAAATATCTCTTGTACACCCCGACAAGTTTCACCCCCCTCTTATTGTCTCTGTCTCTGTCGCTGCCCAGCATTGCTATGGTGGTGTTGACGATTGTGCAGTCCCGCGATATGCTTTCAAGCGTGGAGATTATGTTGGGCTCTATCACTTTTATTCATCTGCTGAATGGTCTAGTGTTTTTGATGTCAATGATGTTGACGAACAGGTTCGACGTTTTACCGAAATTGTCAGGAGTGGCATGGAAAAGTACATCCCTTGTTATACGCCTGTTCATTCCAAATTTCCCCATTGGTTCTCTAAAGAACTTCGAAGTTCGCTTAAACTTAACGACAGCGCCCACAAAAAGGCCAAGCGTTCTGGGCTCGACAAGTGGAAAGCGGAGTTTAGTCGGTATCGCTCACTTTGTAAAAGCCTCTACCGGCGTGACCACCAGCTCTATATAGAGTCGTTAGAGGCTTCTGCGTCTCAGAAACCGGCTGACTTCTGGAGGTATGTACGCGGCCGTTCTAAGGAGTATAAAGAACACATTAGCCTGCTTAATTCCGATGGGGAACAGGTTGAGGATGTCGCCACTAGCTTTGCTCAGTACTTTCATTCTGTCTTTCAACTGCCAGATGGTCACGACGAACGCCTATCGTTTAATAATATGTCTAATTTTAGTACACTTATGTTCGATGAAAAACTTGTCAACGATAGCCTTAAACGGATGAAACCGTCATTTTCCTGTGGTGCAGACGGAATTCCAGCAGCCCTCATGAAGGTTTACGGCAACATTTTTGTGCCTGTCTTAACTTCCATTTATAATAACTGTTTACTTTTCGGCAAATTTCCTCGTGCATGGAAGATTGCTCGAATTTTTCCAATATTTAAGTCTGGTGATAAGTCAGCCGTTACCAACTATCGCCCAATCTCACTCCTTTGTGTCGCCTCAAAACTCTTTGAGTCAGCTCTGCACGACGTTCTTGCTGCCTGCGTCAAGAACGTTCTGATACCAAATCAGCACGGCTTTTTCTCGGGTCGATCGACGGTTACAAATCTTGCAAGCTTCATGACTCAGGCTTCGGCGGCAGTTTGTGAAAACGGCCAGTTGGATGTTATCTATTTTGACCTCAGTAAGGCGTTTGATGTAGTGAACCATAAATTATTAATTAACAAGCTTACTATGTCCGGTGTTGATGCAAGCCTTGTTGCCTTGTTGTCCAACTATCTCCTTGACCGGTCCTTTTACGTAGATGTAAACTTCAAAAGGTCTAGTGTTTACACTGCAACGAGTGGTGTACCTCAGGGTTCTGTGCTGGGTCCAATATTGTTTTCTATCTTTATCAATGATGTGTCAACAGTGTTAACAAAATCTTCATTTCTTCTCTATGCTGATGATGTAAAACTATTTAGGTACATTAGCAGTTTTCAGGACTGCTGTGCCTTGCAGAGGGATGTGTCGGAATTATCGGTCTGGTGCAGCAAAAACTGTCTAATTTTAAATCCAGCTAAAACAAAGGTTGTCACGTACAGCCGGAAAACCCATCGTCTACTGTTTTCCTACAGTATAGAGGGAGCTCCTTTGCAAAGGGTTGAGGAGATTAGGGACCTCGGAGTTCTTTTCGACAGTACCCTCTCTTTTTCTTCTCATATTAGGCTCATCACCCGGCGAGCGCTCCGAAGTCTTGGAAATGTGTGTCGGATTACAAAGGAATTCTCTTCTCCAGATCCATTTCTAATGCTATACAATGCAATATGTATCCCCCAGTTAGAATATGCTTCTGTTGCCTGGAACGGCATCTCCAAATCTAGTAGTGAATTAATAGAACGTGTGCAGAAAAAGTTTTTATCCATATTTAAGCACCGTCATCACAATCACAGTCCGGGTCCTGATTCTGACTTACCCATAGTTCCTTCCATTCCTTCGTTGACCTGCAGACGTATGCGTGCAGACCTTACATTTCTTCACAAAGTTGTTCATGGTGACCTTTCTTGCGCGGACCTGCTTAACTGTTTAGAGTTTAGTGTTCCACAGAGGCCCACCAGGTCGCATCGCCCTTTCTTGACCGCTGCGCGCAACTCCAATCATTCTCCAGTGCGCAGAATACAGAATTGCTACAACCGCTTCTCTGAACGCCTTGACATCTTTCAAAGCTCCTTTACAATTTACCGTACTGCGCTGTTGAACACGGTATGTTAAACATCTATGATATCTCTGTCGTTCGTTTTTCTTTTTTTTTTATTGCTGAAATTTGGTTTCTCTGCGGTTCTGTTTAACCAATATAGTTGCCTGTTTTTGAAACTGTTTACTTATCATGCTTGTCTTATCATTTGTCTCTATACTCTTGTCATTGTGTTTGTCGTCTTACTGTCAAACTTTGTTCTCTGCTTGTTGTGTATTCATTACAATAAGCTGAGCCACAAAGGCATCTTCTTTTTTCTTTTTTACCTGTACCCAGGCTCCGCCTGTGCTTTATTTTTGTAATTTTCGCTACTTCAATATGTGTGTGTCTTGTCGCTTGTTTGTTTCTTGCAATATGTTTCTTGTATTTTGTTTTCATATAACTATCCGTGCGCCAGCACTCAGGCCTCTGGCTGTTCCTGGGCACGTAAATAAACATGATTGATTGATTGATTGATTGATTGATTGATTATTATTATTATTATTATTATTATTATTATATGAGTCGACATAAAAGATCTGTATCACAGTTTTCCGCACGAACAAATGTTGAAGTTGCGTTTTGTGTCGTATCGTATCCCCTCAGCTCAGCCATCGTTTTTTTCGCTATTATGTACGTCTGGACCCCTCGCGTAATCTTAAGTCACCGCGGCCTTCAATTCATAGCAGACGTTGTCGAAGAGCAACTTCGTGTCTGTTAAGTGCGGTTTCGTCACTCTACGCCATAGCGTCTTCGAACGAACGCTCTCGCGGAGTGAGCGAACCGAACACTGACAAATACGCCCGTCGTGTATACACGTCGCCCCGATGAACAGAAACTGCGTGGGACTATCTCCTGGCCTTTCAAACGTGCGCCAGTACACTCAGGGACACAAAACCACTGTCTACAGCCTTTCTTCCTTTCCGTCCATGCTGTTGCATCAACGCCGTTTTCCCACTCGCTGAACATGACAAGCCTTATGTAGCCAAGACACACTGCCTTGCTGGGGAAGCCCATCGGCTTTCCCGCCCACGCCCATTAGCCTCGATCAGCGATCTTTAACAGCGATCTTTACGTTCCAGGTGATTTAGTGCGGCTCTCGACTTCACAGCGTCAGCGTGATCTAATAATATTACCTTCCACTATTTAGGCACCTCAGTAATTATTAAAAGGGTATGAAACAGGATTTTGACGGAAGCCCATCCGGTCGGGTGATCACACAAACCTCAAAGCTGACACCGACCGTGAAGGTTTATAAAAGAACGACGTTTCGGATTGTGAACAGGACTTCCGTGCGGGATCCGGAACGTCTTGGTTTTTTAAACTTTCCTAAAGGCAACACAAAGAAAAAAACACAAAGTTGTTTTATTCAAAAGATTTCGCGTTTTATAGTGGATTCAGCGATTGCTCGGAAGCAGGCAAGGCTTTATTCACCAAACAATTTAAACCAAAACCCCGCTTCATCGCACGTTTTGTATTATGGGCAGGTATTATGCGCAGGTTAGAGAAACCAATTTAGTATGTTAACTGAGGCTTCTGCCAGCTGCAATACACGTATTTCATAACCTTGGTTACCGTCCACCTTCCTAGATGGCGCAGCGATACTGCTCAAGAACTGCTGTTCGCGCTCTGTTTGCTGCTAACCGGACTTGTACCTGCCGTAGATTGGTATACAGTTGAAACTCAATTTTACAAACCCCGATTTTACGAATTTCCCGATTTAAAGAACAAATTCGGATTCCCCGCGTAGTTGCCCAAAGGCAAAATGCTTTTACGAACTCGAAATAACGAAACAAACTTCGTCGCCAAACCCTATTTAACGAAGCGTTGTAGGAAAAAGGCGCATAGAAAAAGAACTTTTTCTTAATTTATGGCGTCTAGAATGCCCACCAGTGTTCTGCCAGCTCACTGCAAGTACACGAGCTGGCAGTGTGCTGTTAGCTCGCGTGGCGGGCTCCACACGACTACAACACGAGCAGGAAGAGGCATCGCCAAGTTGTTGGGAAGAGCTTCGTCGACGTGGTGAGGTGGCCGGAGATCCCAACTTTGACGACTTCGTGAACGCCGACGCAGACGCGCACATTGACACAACACAAGTTCTCGAGGACGAGGATGTAGTGCAGCTTGTTTCCGGAGCGCAAGAGGAGTCTGAAGATGCCAATGATCCGGATACTGTCGAAGATCCCGTTCTCACACCAAGCTAGGTGATGGACGCCGTCGACCTTCTCAGGCGGTTTGCTGGGCACACGAGGGTGCCGAGGACGCTTTGACTTCACTGGCCAGGTACGAGAACCGTGGCCTCCCTCTGCTCACGAAGCGCGCAGGCGAAAATCACAATGTTATTCTCGAAGCAATAAATTTGCCATTTTCTCGAGTTGACGAAGTTCCTGGTTTAACGAAATAATTTGCGGGTCCCGGTGACTTCGTTAAATCGAGGCTCAACTGTCCGTTAGGACGCATCAGCCATGAAAAGGGACATTTGCAGTGCTTCTACGTTTATGTGTTCGTTCGTAATTCCGTTGTTTGCCCATTAATTCCTACTGCTAAAAGAAGAGCACGCATTAAATCCAAGCGCAAATAGTTATTACTCAAAGCCTATGATCTTTGTTTAATTTGCGTTGGATTTTGTCGCCCTCAGCCAACTTCAAGCCGACCATAATAGGTCATAAGTTCAATGCGGGAAAGTAACTTTCGAGTCGCATGCGCATTCTCCGCTTTCCTCATTACACAGCTTATTTGAGCGTAGTTTGCTTTAAAAGTGGTGTCAGTGTTATTCCAACAAGGCAATCTTTCGAATGAACCAAACTTTTATTTTGTTTTCATAATCACATGTGTGCATCGTGGCTTACGTGGTGCGATGTCTAACTGCGACTGGTCGACTTAGCGACGTAACACAAGTCGGACACCGTGCGCATCTTGAACGCTATAAATCGCGTATCGCAGAACTGGATTCGCTTAGAGGGCTTCGTCTGCAACGGGGGCAGCGTTACGCTGGACTAATCCTGCTAAGCCGGCGTGACTCAGCGTTTAACTCACGCCCGCTTAGCTGAGATGAACAAGAGAAGAGCGACGCGGGGTGTGGAGCCGGTTGAAAGAGGGAAGGATGCTGGGACTGTTAGGTGTTTGCCCATCGAAGATTCCCTTAACCCGTTACGTTTGATCTCCCGGATGTAAATAAATCATTCCGCGACTAATATTTAGTCCCGCAATATTTAGTCCCGGTGGCGGCGCCAACATGGCGGCGTCACCGGCCACAAAGTGGTACGGGTTCCTCAAGCGACCGCTTCTATACCGCTCTTTAGGAGGCCACTCAAGGCACAAACGAAGTTGCTTGTGCAGGAAAGGAGCTGATAATGTGGGCAAAAACGACACTATAAAGCATCATCCGCGCCGCTGCGGAAAGCGCCCGTCAAATAGCCGCCACCGTGCACGGTAAGCCTAAACATCTCCGGCGGGGCCAGCCGGCTGCCCCGAGCTCTTTCAAACTGCCGCCATGAAGAGCGCGCGTCTCCATTGGCGCAAGTCGTCAGGCTCCTCCCACTGCCGCGCTTGTATCGCGTCATTTTGTGACCGAGGTAGAAGCTGCCGCGGGCGATAAATCGTCGAAGCGGGCGTAAAAATATCGCGCGCGCAACGCCGACGCGCTGAATCGCGTGCAAAAACGCTCCATGCGGTTCACGCTCTACAGATACTGAAAAAAAAAAAAAAAGGCTCCAATCCACGCTGTGAAGGTGGTTGGAAAGTAAAGCTTTAAACGACACCCACAACAATTGCCCATGCGGGGTCACTTGAATTCACACACGTGGCTCTACAAAGAGTGAAACCAGTGATTCTGCCAGCCGTTACCTAGAATTTCCGGTGGCGGCATCCCATACGCAGCAGCAGCGTCGGCCACGGCCGGGCCAGAGCGGCGGACGACAGATGCCGCTGCAGCCCTGCCGTGAGTACGAAGTGAGAGAAAACGGAGAGGAGCGTCTTTCAAAAGCTGCAACAGCGGAACCTAGCAATCCTAATGTGCTAGCTTGGGGCTACACCACCGCGCAACACAAGCGCAGACACCGAAACAATTTGGCATGTGGGCTTGTGATTCCCATTTATACCAATTTAAACTAGTTAGTTTAGTAAGTTTTAAAATTGCTGGAAAGCTGGGGGAACATTTATAATTGCTGTTTATCAGAACCAGTTGCATTTTTCGCCTTTTTCAATACCTCTTAAAACACAACCGAATTGGTAGTCACCAATCTAGAAAAGGGAGTCCCATTCGTTGCAAGCAGTGCGCAAAAGGTAGCGTTTCTCTAGCGGCCTGATGTCTGTATGTGGTCTGTATACATTTATTTTTTCCCCCCTGCAAACCGATCCTTAACGTATGTTTGCCGTACGACCACTTAATTCCGTCGGGTGCCGGTTACCCAGGAGGTGCTGTCGAACAATTTAATCAAGTCGTGCGAAGGAAGCGCGCAATGAACGCGAAGCTGAGCAAAAACAGGCCCAGAACAACCGTCGCTAAAGCAGACGACAAAGCCGTACCACCAACGCCGCCGTCGGCGAGCAGACACTTCTGCGCGGGGAACGCTGGATAAATTCGCCGCGCCATCTACAGTATGCTCCGTGAGTGAAACCCTCCCGCCCCCACACCTCCACCCCGCAGGCGCCTCCGCCGCTTGGGAGCTTGTTGTCCCGCACGCCACGAAAGAACGTTTGGCTGGTATGGCTAACAAGTCTGTCGTATGCATTTCCTTCGTTTTCTTCTACATATAAACGCCGCTCCCCAAAGTTTCTCTTCGATGGAGGCAGCGCCAACGAAAAGATGATAAAGACTTCACCCCGCACGCGCTCCTTAGTTGCGTTCACTTTTTCTGATGGAGGCGAGAAGCAAAAACGCCCGTGTGTTCGAGATTTCAGCGCACGTTAAAGATCCCCAGGTGGTCAAAACTGATCCGGAGCCCTCCACTACGTTGCGTCGGTGCGTTAGCCCCTAAAATCAATCAAATACTTGCGCTCTCTCCGTTCCTTAGGAACTGACGATATTTGCCACGCCCAAATTACATCACACTTTGCCCCCAGCACTCACTAAACATTAGGGGTGTGCGAATATTCGAAAATTTCGAATAATACTCGAATATTAAATATGTGATATTCGTATCCGCTTTGAAAACTATGTATTCGAACCAATTCGAATATTCGAAAGGGTTCGAATAATCACCCATTATCGAATATTTGGATTGATTACTTAAAGGGCGGGACGCAGCTTTCAACTTCATAAAAATGAACAAAACATCGTTTTCTGAAAGCAACATATTCGGCTTCTATGTTTTCTATCCTGAGGATTTGCAAACTGTTTCCGCCGAAAACCGCAACAAAGTGGTAGCCGCGGAGACAAAATGTCAGCGCAAAAGTGCGAAAAACGGCAATTTTTGGAGCGCTGTATCTCCGCAAAGGATCCGCCGGGCGCGGCAATTTTGGTACCATTGGATCGGCCGAGTGATCCTCTTTCCAGACCCGGTTATCTAGCTTTTATCTTCGTTCATTCACAAACGCACAAACTCCGCTAATGGAAGACGCACAAACGAAGCCAGAAATAGATGCTGAAGCGTGATTGGCCTTCCGGTCGGCGCGCACTGGAACGGCCCTCCTGATTGGGCATGGCTCTGGCAATGCAAGATGGAGGCCGCCTGAACTGCGTAGTGCGCGTTTCTGAGTTCATTTTCGCTGCTTCGCTCGGCCAAGTTCCTGTTCAATCTGTGGTATTCAACACGGGTATTATCGCGATGGGAACGCCTGAGATCACAAGCCAGATTACGGGAAGTTGCGCGGCTCGAAAGGCGGAGGTCATCGAACGATTCGTGGTGCGCGTGATGTAAGAATACTTCTTCTGTCGTTGTAGGTTTTTGAAATAACCTAAAAGAAGCACTTCGTTGGTTCGTTCGTTAACCTGTTTATTCACACTTCTCGTTGGAAGCCAATTCGAGCAGTCGCCGGAGCGATGCTCGTCCGTGGGCCCCTCCGAGTCGTTCTCGTTCCTTTCTGCTTTCGCGGTCACCAAGCGCCGGGCCGCTCCCTCGCTTCCCCGAATTCTGCGAGCGGCCCCCTCCCTCCAGTCATGGTGTCCCGTTACGGCCAGAGGCGCCCCTTAATTGCTTTTCCTTTTCTGCGCCCCGCCGTTCTGTCGCCCCATCTGTTCTCTCCACGACTGGACGGAAGGTCCGTGCACAGCTCTAACACGTGACTTTAATCGTGATGGTGAAACGCGGTGTGCGCGTTTGTAATTGGCGGTGAGATGTTTGAGTGGCGCCCCCTGGCTCTGACGTCGACTTAGGGACTCGCGCCGCTGTCGTCTGCTACACTCCGCTTGTGAGGGGCAGCAGTGCCCGTGCTACAAATCGCCCGCTTTGATGCTTTCGTGCATTAAAAGAAAAACTAACTAACTGACTGACTGACTGACTGACTGACTGACTGACTGACTGACTGACTGACTGCAACGGCTTACTTGCACGAATGCTTTGCTCTGTGGACAGCCAATGAACTCGCCATTTGTACAAGTGCGGCACGCACACACACAGCTGGCTGGCGCCGCATCTTTTCAAAGTGCTACGAGTTGTGCCGCGCCTCCGCCAGATGGCGCCACGGGTCCCGCGACCGAGAGAAGACGCAGTGAAACATCCCCCTCGCGAGGGGCACGATCAAATGCAGAGCATTTCCGGGGGCGCACGACGTTAAGTAGTTTGCGTTACGTTAATGTTGTTGTACTTGTGGCAACTGCTGACGAGAGAGCGCTCGTCAGCAGTAATTTGAATGAGTCAACGATATAAGGCGCGTTCGTAGCGTCCCATTCTGTGTCGGCTTTGTGGCGCAGTGGGTAGAGCACCATGTACGTTGCGTTCCGCCCGCAGGGTCGAGGGATCGAAACCGGGCGCTGGATAGTATTTTTTTTATATAGTAAGGAGGGGTGCGGACTACGGACGTCAACGCGGGTGACATCGTGAGTTACTGAAATGCTCTGCATTTAAAAGCGTATTTCTACCAATTCAGTTATTTTTGCCAGCTTCTGACACCTCTGAATAATATCTAGCTGCATCCCGCACCGGTTTACAACCCACGAGGAGAGAGAGAACTTTCTTCAGAGCATCGGTCAGAATATTGAGTGTAACTCGTCCTTTCTGGCTTATTCGCGAGGTTCAGCGCTCAGAGCTCCTCGATAAGTATTCAAAATGCGTAGGCTTCCTTCCCTACTACATTTTTGAGTTGATTTTATGGAGACTCAACAATCTAATGCTACGTACGAAGCAGCTGGCCCCTACACGAGCATCGCACCCCAGGAAATAAAGCGGCTCTCTTCTATTTCTTTTGTTTTTGACTTGCATCAGACGAATGTAGTATTTTTTTTCTCTACCCAACTCAATAATTTCTCTGCACCGTCAATAACATCTTATTATTAGGTTTGGGGATGTTTTGGAGGCTCACAAAGATCGTGTTGATATTTTCTTCAGGCTGTATGGCATACAATCCCTTCTTCAAAATGTGGCTTTCGTTATGGCTGCGTGCAAGAAGCTGCATATCCGCAGCGTGCGTTGTTTATTTACTTGCAAAATACAATGAGAAGGCTTGTGCTACGCCCCCGTGATCGCGCCCCAGACAACGTACGATAACCAAAGTAGACTATTCGAAGGCGACTTTTGTGCTCGAATTTCTATTGTAACCATGGTTATCATAACGAGATGGCTCTTAACCCAAACAATTATGACATGATTACGGTGTTGAAGGCTTGGTATATTGGCTAGTGAACGCAATAAATAGTATACGTGCATATATTACAGAAATGGAAACCGATGAATATTTCCAAGCAGCTCTTTATTGTTTTCCAACCCTTCCAGGCGCAAAGAACCAATCCTGGTCTACTCAGAGAAGCGTTCTGTGAATTGAACAAAATTACTCTTTTACTCTTGCCGTGGGCTGAGGACCCGGCCTACTAATCTGCTCGATTTTACTGTTAAATAGATAGATAGATGTAACTTTATTAGGGAAAGGGCAGGCTCAGTGTTAAATAAAGTTTTTCCCCCTCCTCCTGCTCCTCCTCCTCTTCAGTGCATTTATCCTATAACGCATATCTGACTACTGGGGAGGTGTGGCTGTGGGAAATGTACCGCAATATCCCTCCAGTTCTGAAAAACCATAGTGTTACTGTATTTTTACCGTAGACGAGACTCGTATGGCTCAATAAACCTCCATACTGGTTGAAGCCTGGTATAAAACCAGCACGCGGCTATACACTCAGTGAATTATTTGGAATTCAATTTACAGTTTTTGCAACCCATAGTGCATGTCGGCATACTTTCATGCGATGAAAACGTAAAGTGATACGATACAAGACTTTCGAGCGTTCGGCAAGGTTGCAAAACTGTTTTACCGTACATATGATTACCAGGAATCGTAATGCCTTCTGCGAAAGCCAGCAGCCCCGAAGGCCTGGAATTTGTTTTGCTCTTGTATTTTCGCTGTTGTCGGTTACTAGCAACTGGCTGTTCGCTTTGTTCGAAAGATTACTTAATACAGAAGCTGACGCCTAGCTCCGACTCTTCGCGCTCCGCACAGGACCGGCTTCGCAAGGAATAGGGCGACGCCGGCAATGTTTCTTCCGTAGCGGTATCCAAAACTATACTTTAACTCGTGCCTTGAGCTAGTGTATGAGATTTTAAATCTATTATTATAATAAAAACTTACGCACACGCGAAATCTGGGGCGGACAAGCACCAGACGTCAACCGAGCGCAAAGAAACAGCAGAGTGAGTGAGCCCGAGTGAAGCAGACGACAAATGCGAGAATCCCTAAGCCACGGAGACGTCACGGAGGCCCGCTGCGCAGCGCCGCCCGTGGTCGCGCTCACCGCCAATAGCGGTTCGCGAAGTGGACTTTTCGTCGGATTTGCGATGCTTACACGCTTAGTTATTGCTAAGCTTGCTAGCCTTGCTAGCCTTGGCTTGCTAGCCTTGGGAAAGAAACGGCCGACGCGTCAAAATCTGCGACGTGCACAGCGTAGCCGCTGCGCGCTGGAGCATCGCCTGACTCCGCCACCGGGTACGATTGAATGCCAGTAGTTGTAATTAATGCCTGTGACGATAGATTTAGTCTTTAGAAGCGACTGGTCATGTAACGGTAACCAAAGTATGACATGTTGGAATATACGAGCGCCGCGATGCGGGCGAGCCATATCACTTTCTTGCGCAATGTTTCGCGAGCACTTCGAGTAATCATGCAAAAAGGACTGAGCTAGGAATAAAAACGTGCGGACGGCGTTAAAAATGTACCTCTCTCTCGTAGCACTTAACAAATTGAATTTTTTAGAAAAATTAATAATACCAATGCATACATCTATAGTTTTGTGCATACTGGTTCTGCTGCAAGAAATATTGGATGCCCTTTATTTCAAGAGTACTAAAAAGACGTGCATGTATTGGAGTTGAAGTTATGCAGAATACTATACCATGCTTCGAAGTAGCTCATTGGTATCCTTGTGGTATGTAAACTTTTGGCAATTAACACCTTCGCGTACGAGTACAAAGCTGCTGCTCCAGGCAAGATTATAAAGCATAAAAGAAGTCAAAACTCAGTTCTCATATTTAAGTTAAAAAAAGAGTTCTTCACTTGTTGTCATGGTCACAACACTGCAAAGGGAAGTTGTCCAGTGCAATACAGGCAACCAGCTAACGTAATTTGCATTGAAAGCCATCTCCCCCCCGTTTTGTCCGCGAACTGGGCTTTGTACTCTTCACAGAGGAGCTGAAAATGATGTTTTTAGGAATGAAAAAAGGTGCAAAAGGTACTCCAATTTCAAGGCAAGGCATTCCCGAAGCCCTGTGTTCAAAAGGGCATGAAAGGCTACAATCCTAGCGACTTTTGATGAATGAAATCTATATTAGAACTTCGGAAGCCGTTTTCTCAAAACAGGTTTTTTTGCCACCTACGCCACTTGCTACAGTGATTTTTTCGGGACCTCTAGGTCTATTTTGATTCCATTCTTGCGTTGAATTCCTTGATGAACCATTCAGGTCGTGACACGCTTGGTTTTTAGGTTTATGTTTTGTGAATTTTTTATTCAAATAGCCATTCATGGTGTATATTCCTGTTGTACATTCACCTCTAAAAACTGAAAACTAAAAAAAAAAACTTTTTGTTGCAGCAAAAAACATTTAAGACTGTCACGACCCAGTCCATTCATATTGCAATGCAAAGCACTTCGCACAAGTTTTCTATCATGTTTTATAGGCCACTCAAGCTCGGTACAAGGCGAATAGAAAGAAAATTTTGTAAATAAAAAACGTTTTCAAATTATTACTTTGACAGTTTTATGGTGTATCACAGAACACCTTCCAGTTGCTGAGCCAATTTTCATCAAAATCCATAAAGGAGGAGGAGGATGTGGAGTCATTGCCAATTACTGTTGCGGAAGCCAATTCAATTCCTCGGTGGTCTACTGTTGAAATTGCGAAGGCTGGTTTATCGGCATATTTGGCGGCGTCAACGTAGCGGGTTTCTCGTGGCTTGACTTGAAGCATCTTGCGAAGCATTCGAATCCGGGCTTGTCGGCGACCCTGGTTATGAAGGGGGTGCATATTCTTGGGTATTGGGGCGACGGAGATGCAATCTCGTAGTTCGAGAGGGATGCGTTGGCGGGGTTTATGAGTGGCAGGTAGTGGGTAGCCGAGGCGACGGAGGAGGTGACAGCCAGTGTGTGAAAGCTTGAGCCGTTCGATCTGGTTGACATGATGTGCCTCTCGAAGTTCGTCCCAGGTGTTATGAAGTCCCATCTGTAGTAATTTGGCAGTGGAAGTTGTCGGTGGTAGCCCTAGTGCTAATTTATAGGCTTGCCGGATGATTATATCGAGTTTTTGTATTTCACTATTTTTGAGAGCCAAATATGGAGTTCCGTATGTGATTCGGCTAATTAGGAGGGCTTGAATTAGGGGCACGAGGTCATTTTCTTTCAGTCCTTGTCGACGATTAGCGATGCGTTTGATGAGGTGCGTGATTTGCAATAGTGTTCCTTGTAATTTATGAATAGTAGAAATGCCTGCGCCGTCTGATTGGATAGTAAGTCCCAGAACACGAATTGTAGGGGTGGTTAGGATTGGAGCGCCATGTAGGCTTAATTGTGGGTCTGGGAGGGGCTGTCGTTTACGGCCTTGCGTGCGTTTTTGGAGGACGAGAAGGGCAGATTTTTCTGGTGCACAGTTGAGGCCGCGGGCTGTAAGGTAGTTGTCGGTGGTGTTAATGGCTTCTTGGAGGGCGTCTTGCTGTTCCCCAATCGAACCCCCTGTGGTCCAAATAGTCAGATCGTCTGCATAAAGTGCGTGTTGTATGTGTTGAATTTGTTGTAGAAGTGGCGGAAGTTGTAGCAGGGCAAGATTAAAGAGGAGTGGGGAAATGACTGACCCCTGGGGTGTACCACGCGGTCGGGCACGAAAGCAGATTGATCGGATGGGGCCGAGGTTAAGGTTGGCGGTGCGATCGGTAAGAAAATTTTGTATGTAATTGTATGTACGTGTGCCGCAGTTAGTTAATTGGAGTCCTTCGAGTATAGCCTGATGTGATACATTGTCAAAGGCGCCTTTAATGTCCAGAGCTAGGATAGCGCGTTTGGTTTGTGAGCTCAGAGGTGTAAGGACTTCGTCTTTTAGCTGCAACAGGACGTCTTGCGAGGATAGGTGTGCGCGGAAGCCAAACATGGTATGAGGAAGTAAGCTGTTTTTTTCGAGGTACGCTGTGAGCCGATTATTAACTAGGTGTTCATATAACTTGCCTACACAAGATGTTAAAGATATAGGGCGAAGATTTTCTAGGGTGACTGGCTTCCCGGGCTTCGGTATGAGCGTGATTTCGGCATGTTTCCATTGAGGGGGCAGATAGTTGGTTGTCCAGCAATGATTAAAATAGTCGAGAAGTGTGGCTGTGCATTCGGGGTTGAGGTTACGGAGTAGTTTGTTGTGTATTCGGTCTTTGCCTGGTGTGGTGTTACGAGTGAGGTTGCTGATGGCGAAGGTGAGTTCAATGAGAGTGAAGGGGGCGTCAAGGTCGGGATTGTCTTTTCCTTGGTAATTACGAGGTGGAATGTTTGGTGGTTGTGTTGCGTGGTCTGCGTATTGTGTGAGGAGTTGCGCGTGGAGTTGAGTTTCAGTGAGGTGGTGATTGTGGATCAGGCGACGGATGGTGTGGCCGGTGTCTGCTTTGCTGGGCTTAGTACCCAGCATGGAGCGGAGGATGTTCCATGTGGACTTAATGCTGAGAGTTCCTTGAAGGCGGTTGCAAAATTGTGTCCAGTTTTGTTTGTGTAAGGTGCGAGCATAGTCGGCTGCCTGTTGTGTGATGTTGGCGATGCGTGTTTTGAGTTTTTTGTTGTGTTTTTGTTTTTTCCAGCGGCGGATAAGCCCTCGGCGGGCATCCCACAGATGTAGAAGATGCATGTCTACAGAAGGGTGATCTTCTGTTATAGTTAGGGTACGGGTGTGGGCTTCGACAGTTTTGAGGATATCTTGGGTCCAGGTTTCAATGTCTTCAATTGTGGTGGGGAGAGGGGAGTCACGAAAGGATTTCCAGTCTGTGAGTTTAGCATGGCCGATTTTTTTAGGAATGCGGGTGTGATTGATGGTGAATTCAATGATATAATGATCACTGCCTAAGGTTTCGTCGAGGCGTGTCCAAGTGGCTCGTGGTATGTTGTGAGCAGGGTGTCGAACCGGAATGTTTTCGGGTTCGGTTCGGGTTCGGGTTCAAGTCTTTCGGGTTCGGTTCGGGTTCAGTTCCAGAGCACCATTCCGTTCCGGTTCGAACCGGTTCCAACCGGTTCAAACGGGTTCAAACGGGTTCGAAGAAAAAAGCAGGCGTGTTTTTTTCTGTTAATTTTTTTGTGCCCGTTTTTCGTTTCCTTATCAAGGCGGCATAAAACCAAGTCATAATGAATGTTTCTTTGTGCAAATATTTTGCTTTGACCAAACTAAAGCGACCCTGCAACACATTTTTTAACTTTTTTCTAAATGCTTGCAGGAAGTAGTCAACCAACACATCCTGTACTTAGATTAAGGGTCCCAAAGGGCCTCAGCCAAAAATTACTGCTCTCTCCTCATCAGATAACTTAGAAATTTGCTTAAAATATTTTTCTCTCCTTCCCGGTCTTGGCGTTCTTCGACCGCTGAATGACATCATTACAGCGGTGTAGCGGCTATTTGCCGGGTTTCCTTAAGTTGCAGAATAGAACGCATTTCATAGCCACTTTAAAAATTCAGAGCCCTTCCACCCCGTGAAGAGGGATGGCCAGCAAAGCTGCGGTGCCGAGCCTCAACGTGAGGTGTGACTGGGTCGTAGTCCACGGGGTGCACGAAGCAAAACACGTTTGTTGGTAATTTGTGATTGAGCATTGTTCCTGGTTATTAACTGAAAGTCCAGTCCTGTCCAGTCACTGCTCCTCGCGCATGTTCAGCACGGCTCTTCAGGAGCCACGTGAAACGGCTATCAAGCGGCTCCGACGCAGCGTCAGTCTTGGCTACTGCGTAATTGAGGCGCACACCTGGGCACGCGCCGGCGCTAGTGCGTCTGCCGCGACTATGACGCAACACAATCCAACACAAACCACTTCGATCCAATCCAATTCAAATCCAATCCAAGCCAAGCCAAGCCAATGGAATCGAATCAAATCTAATGCCCCTCACGCTTGTGCAGAACGGCCCTTCACGGCACACGCGAAACTGCTCAACCTCGGCCAGTGTAGCTTACGCAACAAAACACACAGGAATCGTGGGTAGAAATTTATTATAGCGCGGGAATGGTAATCACGGCGCATGCTCTATGAAGGCCCTAGGACCTTTTTAATTTTGTATGATTTTTTTTTTCATGCCCCGGGGGTGTGGCGCGCAGTTTTATGATTCCGGGGATTTGAGTGGGCTCCGCAACGTGGCGCTACGCTCGCTAGCGATTCCTGTCTACATCGCTCTGGGACCGGAGGCGATCTGCTGGATCCTAGCCATTTACAGCTTTGCTGTAAAAAGAAAGCCACAAAAGCGAAGCAGAAACGGAAGCTGCATCCGCAGCGACTAGGAAATCACTCACTGTTTCTCTGTGCGGGCAATTGCTATAGTTCTCGCAGTGCTTCTAGATGCGCAGAAGGGTGAAAGCGTTTATCGAAAGTGTTTATTTATTTATTTATTTATTTATTTATTTATTTATTTATTTATTTATTTATTTATTGTAGGGTTTAACGCGCCGACACAACGCAGACGATGAGGTGGGCCGTAGTGCAGGGCTCCGGATTAATTTTGACCACCTGGGGATCTTTAACGTCCGCCGAAATCTCGTACACACGGACATTTTCGCTATTTGCGTCCATCAGAAAAGCGGCCGCCGCGGCTGGGAATCTAACCCGCGTCTGTGTGCTCAGCAACGCAACGCTTTAGCCACTGAGCCACCGCGGCGAGTTTATCTAAAGTCTTCAATAGCTCCTTTAACTGTACAAGCTACTGCAAAACGTTTTCTATGGTAGTTTGACGAGTATGTGGCGCCCGCGCCCCCTCCCCAATTTTCGTTGGCCGCTAAGTTCGGTGGCCCTGCCACGCTCGGCGTGAAAGCAACATTGTGCACGGATGGCGAATAAACACCGACGAGCAGAGCCGCTCGCGGTAAGTCACCGTGACCACCAGCACGCTGCGGGTCGTCCCTCGGGTGGAGGGTACTACGACCCTCCCACGTTCCCGAATGCGGGCCAAATCATGACAGATAGGTCAACGATTACAACAATAACTGAAGCTAAACAAAACATTCGTTGGGTCACTTAAGGACACTGTTTGTATGAATGTGAAAGCATTGCTCTTTATGGCCGCAAGTTTGCCTTTATTAATTTAAGTTCGTTCATTTTTATGATTTAATTTTATTTTATACTTGGCTTATACCACGGGAATTTCATACTCCACAGTTGTTTTCTTGAGGAAACAAGAAATATGGCAGACAATTACGGTAGTCACTAATGCGAAATTTGAGCGCAGCGCGAACTGCAGTCTTCTCGGCGACGGCTCATAGCTGCTGTGTCTTAGGAAGTGATCGCGTCCACAACAAATGCACGACGGCATGCGGTATACTCTGTCGTTATCTCGTAAGGCATTGCTGCCGTGGAGCATGTCTCGCGCGGTCTGGAAATTTCGCCCTCCCCTCCCACTTTCGCCATACTTTCGTCCTCCGCTTTCCTGCTCGCTCTATCTTCGGTGGCGTCTTCGTTCTCTCGGTTACAACGAGGCCGACGCTGAGAAACTACGCGAAACCACAGGAGCGGGCGCTTAAGGGCTGCGCTCTAACGCATAGCTCTTCATAGCCACGGCTGTACCGCCCTGTGATCCACTCTCTTCGCCGACCGGTGACTGGCCGCATATCGTCTCCAAATAATGCGTCCTCGCCACAGTCTTCTCGAAGGCGAACATGTACCCTCCTGGCCAGCGGGCAGCGCTCCGGTGGCTCCAACGCCTCCCCCATCAGTGCATCCTAACCAGAATCTTCTGGCAATGAGCAGCCTCCCTGCAGGCAGCCTTTTGCCTCGACCTACTAAGCAGACGACCCGACAATCCACAATCGTTTTTGGTACCCTGGAGTGTCGCCGTGGTGGGAAATTTCGCGTCTCCCCCCCTCCCCCCCTCCCCGGCAGCTCGTTACGGGCCGCCCCTCGTCCCCAAATCATGCATCCTCACCAGAATGTTCTGCCTGGCAGGCAGGCAGGCAGGCAGGCAGGCAGGCAGGCGGGCAAGCGGGCAGGTAGTTTACTGGCAAACGGGCGGTCTCTGGCGGGCAGGAGATGGTACGCGCCCGCCATCTTTTTTTGGATCGATCAAATATTACGCACGCACGCACGCATGCACGCACGCACCCCTATTTTAGCACAATGAGGCAAAAAATATGCATTGTAAATAAATCGGTTGGTCTGCTACGCTTTCATCTACCCCAAGTTTCAACGGCGCTTTAGCTCTAACACGAAAGGATTAGCAGTGCTAGAAGTAGAAACAGTCCGGCGTCGGCGTTAATTTCTGACTGCCAAGCGTGGCAGGTGGAATTTAGAGCCATTTCTTTCTGCTTATCGTTTATCTGCTAACAGAGCTGTTGGAAAGAAAGAACGGCTATAAAGGCTTCATCACCTGGCTATGCGGGTCAAATCTCGAGCCACGAGGTTGGTGATCTTGTTTGCCGGATATGCCAGTATGAGCTGGTGCCCATACAATCGCGACTGTCTCGTTGCTGGTCTCCGATTGATCATTGGAAGTGCTGTAAGATGCAATCGATTGTTGGCAAAGTTGGGCCACGCCTGCTAGGACTCTGTTATAAGAGTTTTGGCGCCGATTCCTTAGCTTGAAGGGGGCTGTGTTCGGGGGTTGAGATGCTACACCTGTGGGAGGCTGCAGAACGGCAGCACAAAGAAAGAGAAGGTATCGAAGAATGCTATCGGACGACTCTTGCATCAAACCAGTTGATCGTTTCTCTCTTTTTTTCTTTCAGTTTAGTTTCTTTCCAACTGTCGCACCTCATATATATACACGTTTTGAAAACCCTTTGATGAATATAAAATATGCATTAGGCAATTAGTTATTAACTTTAGTGCGAGATGGTAATTTTAATATAGAAACAACATAACAGCGCAATACGGGCATAAAGAAAGAATTTTTATAGCGTTTAGGTGGTCGTCACATAACTTTGCGGCTACTTTGTGCTTGACAAAATTTCGTGATTGATCGAGAAGGAGAATGCTGCAAAATTTCCAAATGCCAAAGACCCCAAAGATATCATGTGTGGTCCCACCGTCTAATCTGCCTTAACTGACTCGCTAGTTCCTGGAATCCAAATTAATCAACACACCAGTCCAACTAATCCACATTAGCTCATTTACTCACCTAACTAATCCACCCCAGTCTACCCGCTAACCCGCATTAATCGACTTAGATCCATCCGTCTTTAAAGTTTAAGGCTGAGCAGATTCAAGATAACATGAAAATGCTATGAAATATAGTTTAAAAGTGGAAATTAGAAGCCCCATTTTTTATATCTCATGTCCTCTTAGAGCAGTAACCAAATGACACAACGGCACTGCATACAAGCAGAAGTGAAGTTAATTTTGAGAACTACGAGTGTTTGTGTCTCAGTGCTGTTTGTATACAACTGCCCATTCAAACTAAAATAGATGGAATATATGGATTTATTGTTGATGGTGTCCCTGAAGGCCTTCACTGGCAGACATGGATGCATGCGTATTAACAACACATTAAAAACTTTACACGATTTTAAATACCATGCAGGTAGAAACCATGAAAAGTATTCCATGATATGTTGCCTCGGAATATGCGTTCTAACTTAAGTTATGCTATATGTAAAAGACGATTGGGAGAGATGGGCAGTACCTAACGCAAACTGATAGTATATACGGACAACTTTACATTAAATTGAGGGCAATAGTAAGAAGAGAACATGATGGGCCTTAGGAACTGCAGACTATGCGAAATATTTCATGGTTCTGTCTGGCGGGTGGCAAAGGTAGGGACCGAAATGGAAAACTAGAAATCATACTTTTGAGGCCCCGGAACCGGTTCGGAACGGTTCCTTCGATTCGTTCCGGTTCGGGTTCAGTTCCAAAATGGCGGAAAGAATATTGTTCCGGTTCAGTTCCGGTTCCGGGCAAAAATTCGGGTTCGGTTCCGGTTTTCGGTTCGGTTCCGGTTCCGGTTCGACACCCTGGTTGTGAGTGTAAGTGAGGTCGGGGGTGGAATCCCGTGCCACGCTGTTGCCTATGCGGGTGGGGTATGAGGGGTCGGTCCAGAGCGTGAGGTGCGCTTGTTGGGCGGCGTCGTGCATTTGCGCTCCTTTTTTACTTGTTTTGGGATAACCCCATGCAGTATGAGGGGCGTTAAAGTCGCCGAGAAGGACTAGGCGGTGATGTTTCGTCGTAGCTTTAACTTTCTGAAGGATGGAATTTATAGAAGCTAGGGAGTGCTGCGGGGGACTGTAGATATTAAGAATAAAGAGACTGGTGAGAGTTTTTTTAGGCGGGATGAGTTCAATAAAGGTATATTGCCAATTAATGGGAAGGGTGTGTGCTTGTGCAGTGAGTGATTTATGAACGAGTATGGCGGTGCGAGGCTGATGGGAATGTGTGTACGTGATGTAATTACGAAGTGATACGTGAGGTGTTTCCGTTTCTTGTAAAGCAATCACATCGGGAGAGTGAAGTTGACTTAGATGGGTCAGGGAGGGATGCTTGTTTTTATACGTACGACAATTCCACTGCCAAATAGTCAGTCCTGGGGGAGATGGGTGGGACGCTGGAGGCCTGGTAGACATGTTAGATGTGGGGCTCAGGCTGGCTGGATGGTGGGGTGACCTGAGAAGTAGTCGCCTTGGCTTTTTTATGAGGAGCGGGCATGGTTTTCTCCAAGTGTACGATACGTTCGGCCTGTTCCTGGGTGGCTGGTGTTAGTTCAGCAATGATGTGCTCGAGGTTGGTTAGGCGGGCAGCCAGGGGTTCAAGGAGGCGGGCAACGGTTTCGGTAACGGTTGTCAGGATGGTGGATTGAATGGTTGCCATGAAGGACGCTTGTGTTTGAGTCAGTTTTTCTTCGAGGTCGCTGTATTTTTTGTCGCAGTCGGTATGGGAAGGAGTTGACGCTGACGGTAAAGAGTCTAGTTCCGGGAGGGCGGTTGGCGGTGTGGAGGGGGTGTAAGGGAGGTGGGAGAGGTTTGGTTTGGACGGTAGCAGATTTGGGCGCGGGGGGTTGGTAAATAGTGTGGAGGAGGGGTGAGGCGGTTGAATAAAGGGCGTGGGTGGGCGGACATTTTGTTCTAACAGTTCGTGGACGGTTTTTTCAAGGGACAGGATGCGTTCTTTTAAGTCTGCGTTTTCCTTGAGAAGAGCGAGTTCTGCGGGGGATGGGGAGTTGGAGGGTAGGGGGGGGAAGAGGTCTTGATCAATGGGTGTTTGTGCGGGAAAGCGGTCATGAGCAGTGGGAAATTGTTTGGCAACGCTAGCCCAGCTCACCCTGGAATTGAATGCTGTAGTGGCGGTGTTGGCCCGTGACGTTTGCACGTTCGTGGGTCGCGGGGGAGGCGATCGGTAAGTCTGGTTGGTGCGAGCGTGAACTGGCGGCGGTGGCGGGCGGAGTCGGCGACGGCAGTCCTTGCTGGCAGTAGGATGGGGGAGCCCACACAGTTGGCATTGTGGGTTGCAGATGTGGTTGACGGAGGGATTTTTAACATGGCAAGTGAAACAGATGCGCGTGTCGGGGTTTGGGCATACGTCGCGGCGATGACCCAGGTCGCCGCAAAGCGTGCATAGCTGGACGGTGTGACGGAAAGGGCGGCAGCGGGTGAAATTGCCGAACGCGCGTATGTAGAAGGGCACTCGTTGTCCACCAAAGGTAATGACAGCCGACGTGGTGGAGCCTAGGAGTCGTGCATGTAGGATTGGTGCATCGTCCGAAGCGAGAACTTTGGGCAGGTCGGCGTTGGTTGTTGTCTGTTCCAATCCATGTATGACACCCCGAGTGGTGCCGGGTGGAGGTTTCAAGTATGGTTGGAGGTCGTAAGTAATGTGGTTGAGTTGGATGTGAGTGGTGGCGCTCAACGCGAGGGCGCATGCTTCGTCGGCTGTGCTGGCGATCATGAGGTTTTGTCGGGTCTGCACTTGTACGATCACAAATTGCTGGAACGTGGTGGGTTCAATGCCACTGGCGGCTTGTAGGCCGTTCGTGATGACTCGATCGGTCCAGGCAGAGAGGTTCAAGCCGGTTCGTGGGCGGTAGACGATTTTATAGTCGTTTTCTGGCAGTCGAGGTAGGCCGGGTGGTTTTGCATTGCGGTGTTGCGGAGCTTGGGCCAGTTGAGCTTTTTTAGCTTTTCGATCAGAGATAATTTGTTGCCAGGGGCCTGGCGGAAAGATTGTACGGCCGCTGTTTGTGTCGAATTCCATGTCATCATGATAGTCAGAAATTTCAGGGGTGTGATCGGTGACAGCGTTAGTCAGGGCGGCTGGAATTACACCCATCTCCCCGAAGGGAACCATGAGTAGGGTGCGGAGCGTCATGGGGGTTCCGTTTGCTTTTTCGTTATGTTTGTTAGCCAAATTTGGTGGAAATTTAGTGAACCCCGTAATGCTCATATATCCTACTCATAGCTCCCTTCGGGGAGATGGGTGTAATTTTCCTTATTGTATGCGTATATACGCGAGTGAGACGAGATTTAAGTGGCATCTAAAGGTCTTTATTTAGGTTTGCACGTCTTCTTACTTTGCGTATGACGACCTTATGGTCGCTGAAGTGCACAGTCAGTGGATCTCGTAGCAGCGGTTGTATGCAGTCGTCGCCGTTGCAGTTGGTAAAGACGAGATCGATACACGTTCCGTGGATTGTAGTTGGGTGTAATTGCTGTTAGTGTTTGCGCTGATACTGTCACTTAATTGCGTCAGCACACTCACTGACGGGGCTGTTGCTTCCATCCTACTTCATCTGAAGAATCACGGAGTCAAGCGCAAGCACAACCGGAGTTGTTGTTGTTGTTGTTGTTGTTCCTCTTCTATGGCACGTACCCACGTGGGGGATTGGCCAAGAAACGGTGGTGTGCGGACGCCGGACCACCGCCGACGCCGCGGGGCATACCCCCGAGCATAAGACGCTCCGCATCTAAAAAAGTTGATTTCGAAAGCCAAGTCCCCCTTAATTATTCGACATTCGATTCGATATTCGAATCTAGGTATTCGTATTCGATTCGTAATCGAAAAATTCGGTATTCGCACACCCCTACTAAACATGCGTGTGCTGAGCCTTCGCGCGCACGCTACTTAAGCCAGACGTGAGCTAAAGAGGAACGCAATTTAGCATTGGCAGGGAATGATCGATGTCAGGGCCTCCTGGATTGTGCGCCAAGCGAGCACCGCGCAGTCCGCTGGATATTGCTTGGGGACTTCCGGACTTCCTCTATAAAGTGAAATTATTCACTTCGAAATCTGTTAGGGGTTACCACACTGGCGTTCGATATTCGAATCTAGGTAGTGTTCAAGACTACGAAAATGTTACCGGCTGAAAAAATGTAACGATTGCTATACTCCCTAATGCTAAATTTGTGCGCAGCGTGAACTGCAGTCTTCTCGGTCACGGCGAATATCGATCTGCTGCGTCTTAGGAAGTCATTGATTGATTTTAGGGATTAACGCGCGGACGCAACGCAGGCGATGAGGCTCGCCGTGGTGGTACGCTCCGGATTAATTTTGACCACCTCCGTATCTTGAACGTGCGCCTAAACTTCGTACACACGGGCGTTTTTGCTTTTAGCCTCCATCAGAAAAGCCGCCTCCGCGGCCGGGAATTGAACCTTCGCGGGATCAGCGAACGCACTGCGGCGCGCTGTTATTACGCAGCACGTCGCCGCCACCGACGAGCATGTTGTTTCAAATCGTTTTGGAACCTGCCGCGCAAACTTCACGTGGTTCCAATGAGCCACGCATGGAGTAGCATCTGGCGGTAGAGACAGTGAGAGAGATGACGCCATGGGAGCGCGTGCCGTCCTGTCTCTCACACCTTCGCCACACGCTCCTACAAGCGGCTCGTGCGGAATCAGCATACTGTCCTTCCCCTCACTCTTTCGCCACACTTTCCTCGGCCGTTTTCTTTCTACCTTGGCTCGCTCGGTTTAAACGGCGTCGCCGTCGCTGTCGCCGCCGCGTAAGCACAGTAGCGGCCGCCAAAGTGCCTGCGTAATAAAAATGCCCTCATTATGGGTGCATGACCCAGTGAGGAAAAACTATTTAGGTCTTGGTGCAATACAAAAACATGTTGAGACCTTAAAGATTGGTGTACTTTGCTATACAATGATAGATCCGAGACAGTCCCACCGAAGTCTCAACAGCAGAAAACCTAAAACCAGGGGTTGTAACTGACATAAACAATCACATTTTTCTATTTTAACCACTCATTACAAATTTTGAGCCTTTCCCACCAGTAGTAATGGAAAGTCATGTCATCGTTTATCAAGAGTCCGCGGTAAGTCGCTGTAACAAAAAATTAAAGCCGTTCCACTCAATGTGAAAGCTTTCGGAAGTGCAGAGCACTGATTCGTCATAATGGTCTGTACCGCCGTTATCCGCTTACTGCTACGAACCCATGCAATTCAAATTTCCCGCCTTCGCAATGCTCGCGCGCCCCCTGCCTGAAACTGCGCCAGCGGGAGTTCTGTTATTTTTGTGCTTTTCTCCCCGCACGTGCCGTCGTTGCACTGCCACATTTTGCATTTGCTACCGTAAAAACCAACCCAACGTACGTCCTTAACTAAAGGAACGCGGCCGTTGCCGGTTAGTTACGTATATTTTTCCTCAAATGTACCTATAGTTTTCTTTGCGCTAAACAACGGGAAGATGTATGACAAGCGCCAGCGTTTCACAAGTTTCGAACGCTTATGAATACAAACCGCTTGGCTTTCGAAGCCTCTGGGGTACGCCGCGAACAACAGCGTTACCCCGGGAGGCCGCCTTGGTGCTCTATATACTTGGGCCGAGCCAGCGATCCAGGATGGCAAGGCGAGCGCCTATAGTGCTCTGCACTTAAAAAAAATACTATTGTGGGCACGCGGCTACCTGGACTGAGCCGGCTACCAATTTGCTCTAAATTGGTAAAACCAAAGTATATTCAACCTCCTCCTCCTGGTCAAAGCTGTAGCGAACTACGCTGGACGCAATGTGACCAGCTCCAGACGGTACCACGTGAAAAAGCTACAGTGTAAAAGGATTTGTGCCCTTTTTCCCTGTCCATACCTAACACCCTTACGCCCTAGCAACTACTCAAGAAAACATACTTTTAAATGGGGTTTTGGCGTTGATAGTACACCCTTCGTACCCCCGAAATATATTGTGCATTTCGGGTTAGATATGGTGTTGTTTATGAACGACAAAACACCTTTTAAAGGGCTATTTTCTTGTGTTTTTGCTGTTGTGCAGGGGTGTGAAAATTCCCCTTAAATGCGTAAATCATTTTACAGTGTAGCGAGCGAGGAAGCCAGGGAAAGGTAACATAAAAGGGGTTGCTTCGCCATCTTCGTGTACCCATCAGGCGGTCTTGCGGTCAGTGGCATTGATTTATTACCGCTGTATTCAGATCCCCTATAATTTCCTTCCCAGCCTACGCGCAAACCCCACCTAGCCAGGTCCTGGAAGCAGGAATGTGGGCTTCGATCTTTAACGCACCAAAGTTTGCATCATACAAGGGTTGCTGTCGCACGCGCAAGGCAAAAAGGTACCCTAACGGATAATATGGAAAATGTCAATATTACTACCAGCCAAGCACCCTACCTCGCATCACCCTAAGGTGTGCACCAAACCCAAACTTTCCCTTTCTTCCCTCTCCCCTCCCCTCTGAGAGCTGTGGCAACACCTGACGACCAGTGGCCGACGGGTGGCCGAGCTTCTTCTGGCGTCCATAGCGAAGGCTTCCCGATCGTCCCCTGTATCTCTTGTCTTAGCGACCGCTCTCACAAGACAGCTCAATAAGTTTTACAGCCACCAATACCGCCACACCAGTTGTAAATCGTGTTTGAACCTCAGCGGAACTGTCACGTGGTTCGAATGAGCCACGCA
Source organism: Haemaphysalis longicornis (assembly GCF_048455015.1). Classification (NCBI taxonomy): domain Eukaryota; kingdom Metazoa; phylum Arthropoda; class Arachnida; order Ixodida; family Ixodidae; genus Haemaphysalis; species Haemaphysalis longicornis. Next base: position 225,394,702 of record NW_027526361.1, read on the forward strand.
ACGAGGAGAACGGTGAAGGGGGTGCCGTCATGTAACGTAACGTATGGCAGGTGCCGTCATGAGTAATTGGAACAAGTATTTATCACTACCACAAAATATTTGCCGTACTGGCTTTATGACAGCCATTAAAGCTTTTTCTATTAGGGAGAACTCCTTTCGACGCACACCAATGCGGCCAGGCAGTTTCCCGAAGGAGGAATTCCTGTAAGTTTACGAGACCATGTTTCATTTACTTTTGACGGCCCGTTACGAGCTGCACGTGCTGGCTGCCGGGTTTGGTGTGCTTTGCGAACTTGAAAGAACAAGGTGTTCGCTGACATGCGTCTCCTTTCTCGAGTGCCACTATAGACGCCGCGGTGCGGTTTCCCCACAACATCAGCACAACCACTGCTGCAACCGTGACATTTCTTTCCTCCTTCTTGCAAAATCTTCGCTCAAGTGGTGACGAAAGTGCCGTTACGGAGTGTCTGCGACCCTCATTAGTTTATTCTCTTCCTGTTTCTATTATAACCCCGTCTCCAACTAATACTAAGTGAGGCTCAATCCGCGATTTGACAGCTTTTGACTAATGGTAGAGCCCAGACTGGGGAAATATTCTTCTTGGCAAGTTTTTTGTTTGGCTTCCAAAATAATCCTTTACGCGCCTAATTGTTTCCACAAAGTGCACCTTGATTTGCGACGCAGCAGCGGAGGCACTGAGAAAGGCTCTAACAGCTTCGGGCCGACGCTTGGCAGTAGTTTGGCGGTCTGCGAGATGAGAGCACGTGGGGCTAGATTGTAGAGTCTCTCATTTGCGCACTCGGAGCAGTTAACGGAACCGAGGCGGGTTTCCAAGAACCGCGCAACCACATTTGTCGCAACAGGGGGAATTATTACCGCCGAAGTAGAAAATTGTTTTTACGTCGGGCTTCTCGCAAGAGCAATCAAGTACGTGGGAGGTCACGAGGCGAGTGAACGTCTGCTCTCTGTAATCGAGGCACACAAATTTTCGTCGTGCACCGCTGGAAACAACAAGATATAAATAAATATGACAGAGACGTTTAAGACTGCTTACATGTGGGATTTCGACAATGTTACATTTTATTTCAAGCGGTATGGCCCTCTAAGTCTAATGATAGGCATGTCGTGATTATGACATCTTCTGTTGCGACAACGTCTCGCGTGTAATCTTCCCGTCGTAACAGCTGCGGTACTGTCGGCTCGTTATGGTTCCTGCTTCAGCCACCGCCTACGTATTTGCTTGTCGTGCGGCATTTGTATGTTCCCTTACGTCTTGTTCTAGGGCGCACTACCGTAGGCAACCACGTCTCGCCGAGAACGCTGATGGAGACGCTTCAGAATTCAGCGCAATAGGGACAGCACCGGCATACAGAAACGTGGCCAGTGGTGTGATTGTCTCCTCTCATTACCGTCGTCATTATCTTTTTCCGATTGCGTCAATTTGTTCTGTCTGTTACTACGACTGAGACACTTTGGCAATTGCTCGTGTTAGACCTACATATACGTTGTTAGCGTAATTACGTATATTTTATTACATATACGTTATGACGTATGCTTCATTACATATGCATATACGTTATTACATATGCTTTATTACATATGCATATACGCTATTACAGAGACGTTATTATTAGGTTGTAAATATTCGTTTGCATAAAGCTCTGTGTACTCCAGGCACTTTGGGAAAAACATTTTGTATATTTCAAAATCGTGCCGAACTGCAACTGTGCGCGTTTCTTTCCTTTTCCTCCCAAGGTGAAGACCTAGCCATAGAGTTGACCCTAGCCACGACCCAAAAGAGGAGAGAGAGAGAAATAATTATTTATTGGAGAGTTTAGCTCCAACTCAAACAGGAGCTGGCTACTCCAGGCATTGGAGTATACAAAAGGTACAATGCTTGCCCTGAGGAACCACAAGGTTAGATTAAGTACATTGGGACAGCAGCGGCTGAAAGATCGCATACGCACTCGGTAACAACTTGCTCCGTACAGTACACAAGCACACACATATATATACACATGATTCCTTACAGCAGCGGAAAATAGTAAAAAAAACCTACATACATCTATATACAAACAATAGAAAATATCCACGATACGACACAGATAGTTTCGCCAATATACCTTCACCCTTGTGTGTTTCCACACCCATTCAGAGGAATGTACACGCATTTAATAGTGTTCGGACATCTTCGTCACTTGAAAAACCTCCCTTAAGGCAAGGAAGGACTTCGTTTGGCTGCGTACAGTGCCCCACGGACCCAACAGTTCCGGCAATGACAGGGGTGTCCGAGATAGCAGGCTAAGCTTGTCACCTAATTTTTTCCGCTCGGTCGCATATAGAGGGCAATAAAGTAGGACATTATGCACATCTTCAGTTTGGTGTCCGTTAGCACAGCAGGTGTCATCAGCAAATCGAATACGGTAAAGGAATTTCTTTGTGTAGGCCACATCAAGACGAAGGCGATGTAATAACGTGTCGACCGAACGACCGAGATGAGACGCACACGGGTATGCAAGGTAAGGGTCCTCTTGGTATAACAGCGATGAATGATATATATCGGTAAACCTGGTCTCCAAAGTAATGTGTGTCCTTAGTATGTTAAAATAATTTTTCACAGCACCTCTCGTAAAAGGCACGGCGCTACACGTGGAATTTTAATGAGCGGTTGCAGCTAGTTGGTCAGCGCGTGAATTTCCACTTATTACAATGTGCCCGGGATTCCACTGAAATGTTATTCGCTTAGTTTTTCCTATTTCAGTTGCCATCACATCACAGATGTGTCTTGCCAGGAGATTGTGATGACTGCAAGCCGCAATTGGATTTAGGGCTTGAAGAGCCGCTTTTGAATCTGTGAGAAGGGCCCATTTAGTCGGTGAAGTCAAGGTAGCAATAAATTTGACTGCAAGATATATTGCGTAAAGCTCTGCAGCCGTCGACGATATGGGGTGCGAGAGCTTGACCACCTTATTGATTTGGAGGCTTGGTATTGTAAAATCTGACAACGACGAGGAGGTTGTCGACGATCCATCAGTGTATATATGCACATAATAAGAATAACGTTCATGCATGTAATTGAGCGTCATCTGACTTGCTACCACTGTAGATATAGACATTTTTTGGGCCTCCCGGGCATATCAGCCATGGTGTCAATGCAGGGAACAGTCCATGGAGGCAACCCAGCGCTGTGTTGCCATTGAGACACAGGGGACAGGGCCATGACATCAGCAAAGATGGCCTGATGAACCTTTGACGCTGAACGCTGTTGAAGGCGGGAAACCAAAGGGTGCGAGTCATGCTGCGTAGTCAGGCGCAGGTAATGGTGGCGAACCTCCTGCACTCGCAAAGCATTTGCAGGTGGCTCTCTTGCTTCCGCGAGGACCATATTTCCCGACGTTGGCCTGGGCACTCCGAGGCAGAGACGGAGGCCTCTGGTTACCAATGCTTGCTGTCGCTGCTCTTCACGATTTGACAGACCATGCAGAACAGGTATAGAATACGCTAAGGCCTGACGAACAAGTGCAGCATGCAGTTGAAGCATAGAATCGGACGAACAACCCCATCGAGTGCCTGCGAGGTAACGCAAAACATGGACTACACGTGATGCCCTTTCCTGCAGATAATCTATTTGTCGGCACCATGTGAGCGATGTGTCAATGTATATCCCAAGGAACTTGTGACATTTTTCTCATGGGATTTCCTGACCACCCATGGTGAGCCGTAATCCAGGCAGCTTCTTTCTCGTGAAAGCAAGCACGCCTGACTTTGTTGCAGAAACATCCATTCCTCCAGCGCGGAGAAACTTCTCAATGCTGTCAATGCCGGCTTGGAGGTCAGCTTGAATCGACAAGTAACAAGCACCGCTGCACCAAATGCAAATTTCATCAGCATAGATGCTTACGTGTAGCTGCTAGGAAAGCAACGCTGGCAACTTCGCCATTACAACATTAAACAACAGCGGACTTAGCACTCTTCCCTGAGAAACCCCTTGTTCCACTGCATGATGTTGGCTGTCTCCTTGGCTGGTGCACATATATACTCTTCTGTTCTTTAACAAGTTATCAATCCAACGAAGTATTTTGCCACGAATTACCATTTTGTCAAGGCCGTCAAGAATGTGGTAATAACTTGCGGTGTCTAATGGTCGACTAATATCCAAAAGAGTAGCTATTGTCATGTTTTCTTAAGAGCGCCCTTGTTCAATGGACGACACCAGGTCTAGGACACTGTCCATAGTGCACCGACGTGGCCGGAATCCTTACATACATGATGGAAAAGACCCAGATGTTTTTAAAAACCAATTTAATCTATAAAAGATTAGCCTTTCATATAGCTTGGCTACGGTAATGGCCAAGCTGACAGGCCGAAACGAGTCGATCGCTCGTTGTGATTTTCCTGGCTCAAGGAGAGGTACAATATTCGATAACTTCCAAGAAACGGGGATCTCCTCAGGATTATATAATTCATTGAATAAATGTAGCAGATGGATGGTCATACGGGTACCAAGATTGCAAAGGAGAGCGTAGGTGAAATTGTCTGGTACAGCGGCGGCATTGCGGCGACTCCTTCGCAGTGCTTCTTCGAGCTCAGTCAGCGCGAACGCGACGTCAAGATCTGCGTGGCATGATGTCCTGTACTTCTGGAAGAATGACCTAGCCGCATCGCGAGATGTGATAAACTCATCACAGGCCTCTGAAGGCCTCGTACTCCATGCCCAAAATTGATCTGCAACAGCTGTTTCGGACAATCCTCTGTATAGCGCTAATCCTTGAAAAGGCATTCTTGCTGCCACAGGTGATCCCACACTTGTTCGTCGTCCCACACTTTGCTCGTTGACGTCATCGGACATAAAGCGGTACAGAATGACCTCAACCTACGTTTGCCTAAGGCTGCAGTTTTTTACGCATTTTGATTAACGTTCACTGTGCGGTGCGGTAATCTTCTAGCTTTCCCGAGCGGCGAAAACGCCGCTCAGCATGACGTAGAATTGCGTGCAGCCATGCGTATTCTCCGTTTACACCAGCACTGGCGCTTGGAACAGGAATCCACTTGGTAACCTTGGTCATAGTGGATTTCACTACTTTTACGAAGGTGTCAATATTGCCCGCGACATCTTCGGAACGATCGTTATGAATGCAGAAAGCACCCCAGTTTGTAATGCATGCCATCCTTGGCTGCTGCGTCAGGCAAATTCGTTGGTGTTGAATTAAGACAGGAAGGTGATCGCTGCCGTGAGTATCAGCTTCGACACACCATGATGCATCCGATGCAATGTCTGAAGAGCATAACGTCAAATCAAGCACACTACTGTAACCTACTCCTCTAAGATACGTTGGTGTGCCGTCATTCAAAACAGATAAGTTGTTACGCTCAATAATTTCCTCCAGTAATCGGCCCCAACTGCATATCCGCTGGGATCCCCATGATGTACTATGGGCATTGAAATCACCGCATACAACAAATGGAGCTGACAGGTTTCTAAATAAAGTATTAAGCACAGATGAACTCACAGTGGTTTGTGGCTCTAGGTAGACACTAACGACAGTGAAAATTAAGGATGCACACGGCACTTTCACTGCAACGTACTCCGGTGATGAAGAAGTCGATGAGAACACGAGGGACGAGGGTAAGTCTTGGCGCACACAAAGCATAACACGGCTAAGTCCATTTGGGCTCTTAGCACGATACTGCACGTAGTTAGCCGAGCGAAACGGGTCAGTTACTCGTGTTTCACACAAAGCTAGAACAGGAAAGTTATAATAGTGCACAAATTGACGAAATTCACTTGTCTTGTTGGCGAGTTCATTAGTAATCCATTGAAAAATAGCTGTCCGTTGTTAGACATACCCGAGACACGGATCGGCACTGAAAGGGCGGGCCTGTGGAAGGGATAGCAGAGCTTGGATTTCTGGAAGGGAGCTAGCTTGTGGAAGGAGACGGGTGATCGAACGAAGCGCTAAAATGAGGATCCGTGTAAGGGCCTTGTCAGATATTTTTCCATCCGACTCTGGAACTGCTGGCCTCTCCTGTCGTGCCGATACGCCTTGGGACCACCGGGTATGTGTATCCAAGGGTCGCTGATGTGATGAATCTTCCCTAGGGGCCAAGCCTGAGTTCCCCGTAGTCGAGTTAGGTACCAAATTCCTTGAACGAGGTGCAGGCCGGGGTGTCTGTTGTGACGAGTCAGCGGTGACTTCTGCATATGTTCCTCGCGATATCGACAGCTGCTGTTGAAAGGAGGCATTGAATCTAACGTTACTGTGTTCAGTTTACTGCGCCTTGGTGTAGGCGATTTTCCGTGTAATATTATATGCCTTTTTGCTGCTGTGGCAGCTTTCTTGCGGGGGCATCGTGCGAAAGTTGCGGGATGCGATCCGCCGCACTTGGCACACTTTGGCTCTCGGCTTGATGGACAAACCTTGTGACTATGTGTACCAGAGCACACCTTGCAACGTAAGGGTCCGCGACAATAGTTGGCAGTATGTCCATGGCGCTGGCATTTGTAGCACTGTATCGCTGTTCCAAAGTACTCTGTGACAGGGTGACTGCTAAAGCCCAGGAAAACACGCGTGTGCATAGGGTGGTCGGCTCTAAACTGTAATACAATACTTCGAAGGGGACGCTCTTCCACTGAGCCATCTTCTCCGGGAACAAAAGACTTTTGTCGGCATACAGATACAATTCCTACTTCCTTAAGGTACTCAAGTAAGCAGTGTTCTGTGTATTCTGTGGGCACGGCAGTTATACAGCCGAAGTTGAGGCAGTAAGAGCGGGGAATTTCGGCTTTGACGTCGAGTGAAGCTACATTGGAAGTTTCCAATAGCCACTGAGCATTTGATTTGATTTGAAACATACTTTGTGGCTTTTGTAATCAGCAGGCACAAATTACTCGTTTAGGTCTCCGTGGACGCGATTATGACTGTTCTAGTACGCACCCCCAGAAACGAAAATTTCGTCTCAGTGCTCTTTTAAAAAGAACACTCCGAGATAAAGTTCCGACACACATTTATTTTGCACTTACACGTCCCTGCTGCCTCAGTGTTTGTTTCAGAAAAAAACACATTGGAAAGTTTCACCAATCTTGCCCTTCAGTCTTCAATATTTGTGAGGTCACAAAAATGTAGTGCGGGAAAGTATATTGGGTGGGGATACTCTGGAATAACCAGGTACTGCTACCGCTGTCATCTATGCGGCTAACTATAACTTCAGTAAACAGCTTGTGAACAATTGACAGTAAGCTGATGGATATGTAATTCTTGAAGCCCTTGGGATTTCCCTTTCTATTAATCGGAATAATGTCGGCATTTGTCCAGCCAATGGGCACATTTTGAGCCATCAAGCATTCCGAAAACAGTACAGCAAGCTTTTCCAATACAATACCAGCTCCATCCTTAAAGAGATCCACGGTTATGCCGTCGGCCCCTGCAGCTTTTCCTTTTTGCATACATTTGAGAGAGGGCGGGACATCGCCAGTTGAGTTTTTACTCTCAGTAGTTTTCCCTGATCTAACGTCACTGGCATACAGTCTCGTGTATAATCGTTCAGCTACCTTTATTATTTCGTACAAGTTGTGCGTAAGTTACGCTCCTCGTCTCTGAGCGCGTACATCCTATCTTTGCCGACGGCTAGCTTTCTCTTGGTTGCTTTCAAGCTTCCCCCTATTTGCGGCGTTTCCTCGATCACGTCCATGTTATATGCACGAATTTCGTTTGTTTTACATCTGTTAACAGGTTTCGACAGCTCGGCGCATTGCGAATCTGATCTGCCGTACTTGACACTTTCATGTTCTTGCGTTTGGCAATTAGGTGCTTCATTTTCTGAGTTTTTTAGTTTGTTTTTGTTTCCTAAATGTTACTTCTCCCACAGCTGCTGCTGATTGACTAATTGCCGATGCTAGGTTGTCATTTAGCCTGTATACACTGTTCCGTTCTGCTCGTCTCGAAAAACGAATTCGTTTTGAAGAGTTACTTAAAAATCCTGCGATCTGGTTCTGATTGACTGCATGCGGGGTTTCTTAGTTTTCACGAGTTTCTTTCTTTCTCCTTTGAGATTCATCCTTAGCTTGCATGTAAACATCCTATGATCGCTGCTCCGAATCTTACTTAGCACCTCTACGTCTGGCACAATACCGGGGTTGTCACTTAAAATGACGTCAATTCCGTTTTTTTTTTTTTTTGTTGTATACCATCGGGACTTTCCCGAGTCCGTTTCCTATTCTTTCGTCTTTGAAAGAATGTGTTAATCAGCCTCAAGCTATTTCTTTATGCAAATCCCACCAGTATTTCTCCTCGACTGTTGCTATTGTCTATTACGAAGTTTCCCACTGACCTTTTTCCCATTTGTTTCTTACCGACCTTTGCGTTAAAGTCTCCCATCACAACCGTGAACAATTGTGAACTGCAAATCATACTGAACGTTCGCATTGCTTCGTGTTCTTTCTGTCGTCTTTGCCTGGTCTGTGAGTGAACGTTCAACCGACGTCCGCCATGTCGCGGTAGCGTGGTGAACGAGCGGCTTGCAGGAGAGTTGCCTCCATTCCGAACGATGGAAAGCCAAGAGAAAAGCTCAACTTGTTTAATGCATGTCAGGTAGAGAATAACGATGACACAAGTAGCAACACACTGGCGTGCTTACGACGTTACAGTTCGAACGGGCAGAGAAACGTTGTCAGTAGGCACTGGAGGCGCAGTACTCGGCGCTAGCGCAAGGCGTCTATTTATAACCAGAATTCCCAACGATCAACAGGCGCTTCACATGTTGTGCACGGCACGTTAGAGTCAAACACACACAAGAGCCAGAGAGGCGATGATTCATACGCTGCCGCCGTCAATGGTCGCTCTGGCAAGCTCCTGCATGCTCGAGAGGTTTCTGGTACAGTGAACTAGAATGTATTCTAGTTCACTATAGTTTCTGGTCGCGCCGTGTTCTCGCAGTCGCATAAGCACAGTCAGTGGTCTTCCTCTCAATCACCAGGGCTATGCGGGAAAGTGTCACGACGCACCGTAGGGCTGTGCGCTGACAAAGCCCGCGCGTCGCGCGCGCGTACCCGTGCGCACGCACGCACGCACGCACGCACGCACACACACACACACACACACACACACACACACACGCACGCGGGTGCGCAAGCACACACATGCACGCACGCACGCACGCACGCACGCACACACACGCACGCGGGTGCGCAAGCACACACATGCACGCACGCACGCACGCACACACACGCACACACGCATGCACGCACAATTCATTCGTAAGAGCTTCTTATCCGAGGGTTGGAGATCCCGATGGGTAGGGTCATCAACCATTGTCCGGAGGGATGGTAAGGATGGGATGTGCTCGGCAGACGCTCGGCTCCAGACCTGGGCCGAGCGTCTGGTCCCAGGTAAAAACCTGCTGAAAACACCTGCTGAAGACACCATGCGGGTCCGTCACTGGACGAAGAGTTCTACTGGAATGTCTCTGGCTTGGTCAGTCAAGCGGCAGAACAGCAATAACACCACTGCATCGCTGGCAATCGCGACAACAGATCCACGCTGAAGGTCCACCAGTGGTTTAGTTGCGACAAAAATACGCGATTTACTTATTAAACTAGCATTTTGGCCCAGCAGCACTCTGGACAAGCGCACTAAGTCGAAAGGCTGACATCTCCACCAGTGTAAATGTCCAACACGAAAAAAAGTTCAGTCGTGAAGGGCGAACCCTGAGTCAGAAAAACAAACCAAAGTCAGACGTCTAGAGGTCCCTTCTCGCCTTGACAGCTGCGAGTTGAGCTCTGGGCATTGCCCTGAGCTTTCAGATTTTTAACAGTGGAACTGTTGAAGATTCAGTTTCATCCGTGCCTGGTGTCACTCGAAACTCGCCGCAGCAAAGTGGAGAGGGGAAAAGAGTAGGCTAAGAAATGTGACAGAAAGTGGCGAAACAGCATGGAGCCCACGAGCAGGTGTAGGAAGTGCGCGCATTAAGAAGAAAACGCTTCCAGGGGTCGGAATCGAACCCAAAGCCTTACGTTACGAAACCGGCATCTGTACGAAGCTTCACAATAGGTATATATACCCACAGCCAAATCTGAACGCCTAAGTCAGGTGGCAATGTTCATACTTGTCCACATTGTTGAACAAGAAAAATACATTGCGCAAATGTGAAGGTAAAACTCAGTGCATAAGTGATATTTTCAGTGTTCTTTAAAAAAAACTCATGGATGCTTGATTTTCGCGATAGCAAATTCTACATCCACTCCAGAAAAAAAATTCGCTCCGTCGCCTGCTGTCGCCTGCGCCACTATAGCTTCTGGCGGAATTTGAAGAAATCAAACGGTAACAGTTCCGAAAGGTTCCACTAGACAGGTTTTCCGTTCCGCTTGGAGCGCACGTAAAGAAGGGCAACGTGGATCTTTTAAGGTTTAAGTAGGGCGTTTCGTTCCACGCGCGTCTCCGCCGAACGGCAGCGCTAGCATCGAGGCACCCGGCCTGGAGCTGTGAAACGCGGTAAATTTAAATTGACTAGAGCAAACCTTTAGCGTGTTTATCTTGGGAGGAGCGGGACGGGAGAGGAACAGCACGAGAGGTCACCAGGAAAGAGAAGGGAGTTTTTTACTTGGCAGGGGCGCCAGACGGCTATCGTCTTTTGTCGACATTTGCAACGAAAGGAGCAGATACGCGGCCATTTTTTTTTCCCATCGCGCTTACAGAGTGGTGTACAAAAACGTCGGCCAAAACGACGAGCTCACTCTGACCTTGCTCAACATAAGGTCATTGAAATTCCATGCCATCGACGCCAACCACGACACCACAACGATACTAAAACTCAATCTTGTGTTCGGTCAATGGTCACCTACAACAGCTTCGCCATTCAAGGCTTCTGCATGAGTGGAAGCTTCCCTGAAGTTTTGAACGCTTAAGTGTTAGTTTAAAGTAAATTTTCTTGGCTTCTTTTTATTTTTTGGAGTTTGTCATTGCATCTGTGAGGTTGGGCGAGCTAGAATAAGTTTCTTTGTTTTTTCTTCAATAGTGCGATCTATTTATTTATCATTTGTAATGTATAACTCTTCGCGTGATTCGCAGATTGTTGTTTCCTTGTAGCCTTAATCGCTGGGGGATGAAGCTATTTATACTGCGCGACGCGATCTTTCTGAACTAGAACCCAAGCGTATTCCCATTTGGGCCGGACTTTCCCTCCAATTATGAGAATTGGAGAAACTGGTGCGAAAGATGGATTAATTTGTATAAAAAGGCCTTTACCTGGCGAGACGGAAATTCCGTCGAACCCTCGACTATGGATTAATTTGCAACCGTCATCCGCTTTAGCGATGTAGCTACAGGATACATGATACAGGATACAGGGTTCTGGATACAGGAGGGCACGTCGACCGTAAACCTTCAGGCTGGCATTTTGTTTTCCTAAATCCTTTCCCCGACGCTAACCTGGTCGTGTTCAAGGTCAAATTATTGGCTGAGGAATATCAGGTCTGGAACTCTTCACGGTGTTGATTGAACGCAAATTAGTTTCTGTGCTACTTGGCTGAGGTTAATATACAACTTAAAATTAACGCGCTTGATCTAGGGGATGTAGAAAGGATGTTAGTATACTACAGTGTATAACTGAAAAGTTAAGTCGCCCGTAAGGATGACTCGGAAGCTGTGGACGCTCTGTTGGAGGAAATGATTAATACAAGAAGCTGGATTATGTATAGCATCAAGGGTCACCATTTCACCAAAAACTATAGTTCTAGTGCGCAGCGCCAGCTAAAGTTTACCAAACCACCCGTTCTGCGTGGAGTTTCATTCATGTAAATCTGATGTTGAGTTCAAAGAAAATGAAACCGTTTAAGCTAAGTATTACGAACATATGACCTCAGAGGCTAAGGCACCGCGCTAGTGAACACGAGGGAGCTACTACACCATGTGGGAACCATTAACGGAGGTGAAAACACAAAACAGTTTAGGACACGAAATTTTACGATTCGTTGAATATACGAAGGTAGTATACGTTTCCACATAGCATCCCAGTACGGGGCTAGTCTTATCCCAAATGTTGTTTTGGCGCGTACCACAAAGTAATCTTTCGACTCTCAACACTATGGTAGAAATATCAAAAGTGTAACGAGAAACATTTTTTAATGCTGTGATTGTTCGTAATTGAATTCCAAAACGGACGCTGCCAGAGTCGCCATGAGAATGACTGGACATAACCTCTTAGAAAAAGCTTGTTAAAAACTATATGTGGTGTCATGTTGCGAAGAAATCTGAGCTTATAATGGTTAAACAATCAATATAGGACTGCCGAACAGTTGAGGTTTGGCCTGTCCCGTAAGCCGTTTTGAGCCGTCTCAAGAATAAAACCCGCGGAACACATATCTCTGCGTATCGACCACCCGAGCAAAGTGCAGCCGGAATTTTCCCGTACTGACCTACTCCGCCTTTACTTTCTGCGTTCCACAATTAGTGACTGGAATGCCCTCCCAAAACATATTGCTGTCATCACAAACCCCCCAAAAATTTGCTGAAGAACTTGCGAAATTGTTTTTTGTGAGTGTAACGAAAACATGGTAGTATGTGCTTGCGGTATATTGCTAGAGCCTATATGCCATCTCCTTTTTGTGGCTATCTTTGTGTTGTTTGGTTATTAATGTTATGTTTTGTTATTTTGTAACTTCAATGATTTGTATTGTTTTGTTGCTGATTTGTAACTTCACTGATTTGATCGTCACTTCACTACGAGGAGTTTCCTGTTAAATTGCACCTTTTTGTTTAAATTCAATCTAACCAGAAATTTAGCACCTGTATTCTTTCCTGACGGTTGAGCGTACCGTGTGATTTTGTTATCCCCCCCCCCCCCCCATGCAATGTCCGTAAGGGTCTCTAGGGTAACAAAAATGCAAAAAAAGTGGTAAAAGGTATTTGTCTAAGGGCGAAAGGTGGGGCGTGCGTGTTCCGTTGTTATTAAAAGGGTTGGAGCGGAAGGAGACAGGCAGGAGCGTTCAGTGTCATAATCATACGGGGATGATTGCTTTAGTGACAAAGCTTGTAAGAACACGATGATGATAATAATGATTATGGCTCCGAGAGGGGGATTTAACAGGGCTAAGTACCGCAGTACCAGTAGTGAAAACATATGTGCATCAGGCATTGAATTCAGACACTGAAAACCGCCTCACTTCACCCGATTTACTACTAGTATATTTTGGTTTTTTTTATTCTGAAAAAAGAAATCGCGAGCACCGGCATAGTGCTCGCAATGGGATAACTTTCCTGCAAATGGCTTGCCATTAGCTCAATGCAGCGTTAGATACGGGTTGTGCTTGTAAAATAACCAACAGCAAATTCGAGCAGCGTATTTGCTGTAGTGAGCGTCGAAATACAAGAGGGAAGCGTCGGAACGAACTTTTCAATGTTTGCACAGTGATCAAACGTTAGCTAAGACTGGAAAAAAAAAGCCTCCCAGCAAGGTTTCGTTGTCTTTTGCTACTTTATAGAAATTTTAAAGTGAACTTGCCTGGCCAAGGCTCGTCAAACGTCAAAATGCCGCTCCGCGCATGTTGCCCGTGATGGTTCGGAGTGTCAGATTTCGACGAATGGTCCGGGAACGTACTCTGAGCCACGACCTAACAGTGAGGATTTCAATACATGCGACTCTATTAGACAAAAACAACGTAGCAGCCGAAAAAAACGCAGCACTGAGGAACGTAAGAGGGGGTTCTACTGTATTTGTTTTGGGGTGGTTGTACCTGGAATGAAGGCAAGAACAGCTGTGTGAAGCAGGATTTCGAAGCGGGCTTGAAGAGATGAAAGTAACTTGTACCCGCCCACTACAAGGCGGCGCACAGACCGGTGGTAGCTTGAGTGCATTGAAGCAAAAAATTAGGACTCATTCCAATATGTGAAGGTGGATGATAACAGAAACAGTATTAAATACGCATCCCACACATAGAGGGTGTACACGTAATTAATAGTCTCATCATTTGGTTATGGCCGTTACTGTGACTTTGTGACTACTACTCAATGTGATTATTGGATTACCGTGTGATTACTTGGAATCTCTAGACCTTTGTCATTGCAGACAAACTTGAGCCTCTCCGTCTCCCTCCCGTATTCACAGAATACGGGAATTCTGCAACGTTTACAAATTTAATTTAAAATTACTAATCAAGTGAAGTCAATGAAACTTGTCATAATGATAGAGTCGCCTTAACGGCAAATTTTCGTGTAATATTTGTTACAAAAACTTTGATAAAACAAAACTTACAGCCTTTTTCTGCAACCATACTCCTCCCGTAGATGTCAATGTATTAACGGCAGCCAGGAACCCCGTAACATTCACAACTTACACTGTAAACTGACTAACTAACTCGGTGTAATGAATGATAGAGCTACCTTAGCAGCCAATCGTCATACAACGTTTTCTTGGAAAGTTTTGATAAAAGTAGACTTAAAGCCGCTTTCTGCTGAGCCTTCGCGCTAAAGTTGGCTTTGCCGCAAGACCTTCGGGCTCGCGCAAAAGAACAACGCACGGAACCCTAGCCATATAAAGGCTCACCTTAAAATTTTCATGCCGTGGACCTCAGCGCTCACAACTACCGCAATAAAAAGCTCCTTGGCACAACACAATATTTCTTCAAAAAATGATTACCCCGAGCTCATTTTCTATATTTTGCGCAAAAAAGCACAATCAAAAACAAGGGCCAAAAAGAAGAAACACTTCAAAGTACCGCTTTCTTGCAATGTATGCAGCGCATGAATAGCATTGCTTCATAAAACCAACAAAGCGAACACTACGCAACATTACGCAGCAGTTTTTTGTCACAACTCTCCTTTAGTACCTCCCGCTTGGTGCTTGAAAACTCGTTTAAATCCACTTACTTGCCGCAGCACTAGCAACTACAGTTGCGCTAAGTTGATCAGATGCTGTGTATTTGCAGGCTGGCACAGTTTTATGTGATAGGAGGGGCAACGAAAGCTCTCCGCACAATTACGCCGACGTGTTGCGGTGATTCAAGCCCGGCGACCGTTGACATCCTAGTGAAACCTTCTTTCGAGTATCGAATACTTTGGGGACACGCGTTTCGTGGGCCATTGCATCACCTTGCATGGGTAGACTAGCGGTCTACCTAATTGAGTCTGGACCTGATACGCAGGCCTCGCTCCAGCTTTCTGTTTGTCCGCCCTGCATGGAGGCAGGTGGTGAGTGAGCCCCGCTTCGGCTTGACGCCCCGTGACACCATTGTGAAGGCCGCTTTCTCCTTTCTCGAAGGCAGCGCTCTTCGAGCGCTCTCTCCCCTCTCTGGTACCGCTTTGCTCCGGTTTCTGTTTGGCCGTCCTCAGCGGAGGTCCATAGCGAGCCACGCATCGACTTGACGTCGCACTCGCAACGGCGCCAGTACCCACCGCGGTGGCTCAGTGGTTAAGGGGTTGTACTGGTGAGCACGAGGTCGCGGGTTCGATTCCCGGCCGCGGGGGCCGATCTTGTGATGGAGGCGAAAAGCAAAAACGCTCGTGTGTACGTGATTTCGACGTTAAAGATCCCCAGGTGGTCAAAATTATTCCGCAGCCCTCCACTACGGCGCGCCTCATCGCCTGCGTTGCGTCGGCGCGTTAAACCCTACAATCAACGGCGTCAGCGCTGGAAAGGCAGCTCTTTCCACGCAATCTCTCCACTCTGTCGTTCTGTGCTCTTCTCTCGCTTGCTGAGTTGACACACGTAGTGTCACTAGATAAGGTAGAGAGTACCGTCAGTGAAAACGCAAGTGAGCAACGGTGGCCATTTTGGTGTTTATCAGTGTTGCAAGATTGTCGCTTCTGTGGCCTCACCGCTCACTAAATTTGAAGAGGTCATTTGTAAACAACACTGCCGAAGACGCAGCAACACGGCGCCTTCAGACACACTTCTACTGCTGAAATGCTGCGAAGCTCGTTAGCTTTGGTTCGCTTTCAGAACGAAGCCAGCCACGCGCAGCCGCAGAGCGGGGAAGAAAAGCTGAGACTACCACAGTTGACCGACATAAAACGCATAAGCAACAAAATGGCGGTGCCCATGAACCGTCGCAGTGTAAACAAATTTCACGCGATGCGAACTGACCAATGATCCCGGCGGCGGCACGGAACAATAGGAGAAAAGAGTGCCGATACTTTGTACAGCCATCTAGTGACACTAGACACACCGACTCGCACCGACGCGAAACTTTTGCCGACATGCGCATCTATTGCTGACCTAATAAAATATACAAAGAACACAATACGGGAACCGTTACCGCGCGTTCTCCCTGTCTCTCCGCAGGCTGCGCGGCACGGGGAAAAACTTCAAGTAACTTTGTTTAACTTCTATTTGCAGTTCACATTGTTCGATGTGAGCAGAGCATGCGAGTGACCGCAAGCGTTGCAAGTGGTTTTGCCTGTCCTTCCTGTAGATGGACCCGTGTCTTTAATTTTTGCCTGTGTCAAGAGAATACATTTCAAGAAAACGCAAAGGATACCTAAGCACTTTTTGTGAGTTGTGAATACGGGCTTACGAGTATCCGATCGCCGAATGAATGTAACGGTATTGTGGGCGACGCTGTTTCTCGGCGCCAAGGGGAGCTGAAGCAGCCTTTTATCACGTGCCCTCTTATCGCTATCACCATTCGTCGTTTCAATTGCGTCATTTCCTTCTTTACGTTTGCATGACAAAGACGACTTACAGCCTGTGACAAGTGTGTGGCGCCCCCCATCCCTGATATTCGTTGGCCGCTAAGTTCAGTGGCCCCACCAGGCTCGGTGGGCAACATTGTGTGTGGCCGGGCAATAAACACCGCCGAGCACGGCTGCTCGGGGGTCAGTCACCGTCACCACCAGCACGCTGCATGTTGTCTCTCGGCTGGAGGGTACCCCTACCCTCCCCGGTTCACGAACGCGGGTCTAAATCGTGACACTGGCGACGAGGGAAGAAGCCCGCGGAGCGGCCGAAGCCACCGAGAACGCCGAGACACCGCTCCCTCAAGCCAGCCGCCATTACGCCATGCCGCTGTACGGGAGGCTCGAGCCGTTCGAGGGTGAAGGGTCCGCCTGGCCGGTCTACGAGGAACAAGTCGGCGTGTTTTTCCGGGCTAACGACACACCCGAGGCAAAACAGCGCGACATCTTCCTGGCCAGCTGCGGGACCCGCGTCTTCGCTCTCCTGCTCGACCTGCTCAAGCCGGCCACGCCGCACGAGAAGTCGCTGGGTGAGCTGCTCGCGACGCTACGCTCGCACTACAGCCCGGCTCCGTCGACGCTAATGGAGCGTTTTCGCTTTAACAACCGGAGCCGCCGAGACGGAGAGACGCTCGGGCAGTTCGTTGCAGCGCTGCGAGGGTTGGCGAGCGGCTGCGCCTTCGGGGAGCAGCTCGACTCGCTGCTCCGGGACCGTTTCGTCTGCGGCATCAACGACCCCGCCATGCAGACGCGACTCCTGGAGCTTCCCGACCCCTCGCTGGACCACGCCGTGAAGGCAGCGCTGAAGATGGAGGCTGCGGCCAAGGACGCGGGCGAGATAGCGCGTGCGGCCGGCTCACCGTCGGCGGAGGCGGCGGTGAACAAGATGGCGGCACGGCATGGCAGGTGCGTTCGCTGCGGTGGTGACCACCCCCCTTCACAGTGCCAGTTCGCGCAAGCGGAGTGCTTTGCGTGCGGAAGAACTGGGCACATTGCTCGGGCGTGCCGAGGGGGGACGACGGCGGACGGACGGAAGCAGCAGCCGGCGTCGAGCACAGGTTCCGCGCCAGCCCACGGCCGAGGGAGTCGGCGCAAGGGTAGGCGGCGGCGGCGTGCGGCAGCAGCTTCGGGTGCAACGGCTAGGCTTCACGTCGTGGCCGAAGACCCGCAGATTTTCGACATGTGGCACGCGGGCACAGTGCATCCGTCGGTGCCACCATACATGCTGACCGTCGAAGTCTGCGGGCGCCCCATCTCCATGGAGCTGGACACAGGGGCCAGTGTGTCGGTCATGGCCGGGAAAGCCTTCAAGCGCACCTTCCCTGGCGTGGCCGTCGAGGCGTCGGGCGTCATGCTGCGCAGCTACTCCGGACAGCTCGCCCAAGTCGAGGGTCAAGCCCAGGTCAGCGTCCGTCTTGGCAACAGGGAGGCCACCCTTACCCTGTACCTGACCAAGGGGTCGTCAGCGACGCTGCTGGGCCGGAACTGGATCCAGGCTTTGGGCTTGCGGCTGCCTGAGTGCCAGGAAGCAGTGTGTGCGGTGGAAGACGTCCCGAGCCTCCTGACCAAGTTCAAGGCCCTGTTCCAGCCCGGGGTGGGCACATTCACCGGCACGGCGGCAAGCATTCATGTCCCAGAGGGAGCCAAGCCCCGGTTTTTCAAGCCGCGCCCGCTGCCATTCGCCTTGAAAGACGGGGTCACCCAGGAGCTGCAACGGCTGCAGCGAGACTAGATCCTGGTGCCCGTCAAATCTTCGGAGTGGGCTGCTCCCATCGTGCTAGTCCTGAAGCAAGACGGCAGTGTAAGGATCTGCCGGGACTTCAAGGTCACCATCAATCCCGTCGCTACGGTCGAGAAGTACCCGCTGCCACGCATTGAAGATCTCTGGTCGGCGCTGTCCGGGGGACAGAAGTTCACGAAGCTCGACCTCAGAGATGCATACCAGCAGCTGGTGCTCCAAGAGTCGTCCCGGAAGTATGTCACCATTTCGACAACGCTGGGACTCTTCCAGTACCCGCGCCTACCGTTCGGCGTCGCCTCAGCTCCTGCCATTTTCCAGAGGGAGATGGGCAACCTGTTCAGGGGCATGAGGCACGTGGCAGTGTACTTGGACGACATCCTGGTGACCGGTACCGACGACGAAGACCACCTGCAGAACCTACACAACGTCCTGGCATGACTGCAGGATGCCGGGCTGAAGCTCAAGCAGGAGAAGTGCGTGTTCCTGGCCCCCAGCGTTGAGTACCTGGGCCACATCATTTCCCAAGCAGGCCTAGCCCCGGCACCCCGCAAGGTTGAGGCTGTGCTCAAGGCGCCCAAGCCCCAGAACAAGAAGGAGCTGCAGAGCTACCTGGGCCTGGTAAACTTCTACAGGAGCTTCCTGCCGAACCTGTCATCGCATCTGCAGCCGCTGCATCTTTTGCTTCGAGATGGACAGCAGTGGGCCTGGAAGAAGGAGCAGGACTTGGCCTTCCAGCGCAGCAAGGAGCTCATCACCAAGGCTCCGGTGCTGGTGCACTTCGATCCGGCCAAGCCTGTCGTCCTGACCGTAGATGCGTCACCGTACGGCGTGGGAGCCGTCCTGGCCCACCGGGAGAAGGATGGCCAGGAACACCCTGTATCGTTTGCGTCCCGTCGGCTTCATGCGGCAGAGCAGCGGTACAGCCAGCTGGACAAGGAAGGCCTGGCCCTCATGTTCGGGGTCGAGCGCTTCCACCAGTACCTGTGGGGTCGGAAATTTGAGGCGGTCACGGACCACAAGCCGCTGCTGGGACTGGTGGGGCCTGACAAGGCGGTTCCAGTGCAGGCATCGCCTCGAGTGGTGCGCTGGGCCTTGAGGCTTGCGGCCTACAGCTACCGGCTGGTCTACCGTCCGGGAAAGGACCTGGCACCTGCTGATGCCCTGAGCCGACTGCCCCTGCCGGAGGTGCCTGCTGCAGTTCCTGAACCTGCCGAAGTGTTCATGATGGAGCACGCTTACCCGGAGGTGCTGTCCAGGTCGGCAGCGTCGCAGGCGACCAGCCGGGACCCAGTCCTGTCGCAGGTGGTCAAGGCGGTGTCCCGAGGGGAGGAGTTGGCTGAGCGGACGTACAGCCACGAAGCCGGCGAGCTGAGCCTGCAGCAGGGCTGCCTGCTGTGGGGCTCCAGGGTGGTGATTCCGCAGAGCCTGCGGTCCAGGGTCCTGCAGTTGCTGCACGCGGGTCATCCAGGCGTGGAGAAGACCAAGATGGTGGCCCGGTCCCACGTTTGGTGGCCTGGCCTGGACCAGGACATTGCTCACATGGTGCAGAGCTGCCAAGTCTGCCAGGAGAACCAGCGAGCCTCGCGCCATGTGGAGATCACCCCCTGGCCGTTCCCAGAGAGACCCTGGTCCAGCCTGCACGTGGACTTCGGGGGCCCCTTCAAGGGCCACTACTTCCTGGTGGTGGTGGACGCCTTCTCCAAGTGGGTGGAGGTACTGCCAGTCACCACTCCCTCGGCAGGAGCAACCATTGCGGCGCTGCGGCAAGTCTTCGCAGCCCAGGGGTTTCCGGACGTCATCGTGTCCGACAACGGTCCCGCTTTCGCCAGCGAGGAGTACCTGGCCTGGCTGACGAAGAACGGAATCCGTCGGATGATGGTTCCGCCGTACCACCCTGCGTCGAATGGTGCTGCCGAGCGGGTGGTGCAAACGGTGAAAGATAAGCTCAAGAAGAGCCAGGCTGGGGATTTCCGGACACAGGTTGCCCGGTTCCTCTTCCAGTACCGGACCACACCCCACGACGTCACGGGCCGTGCCCCCTGTGAGCTCCTGTTGGGCCGGATGGTGAAGACACCTTTGGACGTGTTACACCCCGACCTCCGGTCCACAGCGCTCCTGAAGCAGCTGAAGCAGAAGCTGGTGGCTGACCGAGGTTGCCGTCCTGGGCCCTTGCCGGAGTCTGGGACTCCGGTCTTCGCCAGGAACTTCCGGCCTGGTCCACGCTGGTCTGCCGGGCACGTGGTCTCTCCTGCCAGTGCATCGTCACTGCTCGTTCGCATGTCGGACGGGACCGCGTGGCACCGGCACGCTGACCATGTGAGGCCTCGTCTGGTGACCTCAGCCGCCCCTTCAGGAAGCCAGCAAGCAGTGGAGCCAACCACACCGACCGCTGCCAGCACAGCACCAGGGGCTGGTGCTACTTGCGCAACTGTGGCGCCACCTGCAAGCCCGGTGCCACCTGCAAGGCCGACAGCTGGTGCGAGTGTGACCCAGGCAGCACCTAATGCTGCCACAACGGCTTCGACACCGGTGCTCCGGCGGAGTGAGAGACAGCGGAGACCGCCGAACCGTTACTCGCCGGGGTGACAGGTGTTGTTTGGTGTTTGCATAGGACAGACAAACTTGGGGGTGAGGGGTGTGACAAGTGTGTGGCGCCCCCCATCCCTGATATTCGTTGGCCGCTAAGTTCAGTGGCCCCACCAGGCTCGGTGGGCAACATTGTGTGTGGCCGGGCAATAAACACCGCCGAGCACGGCTGCTCGGGGGTCAGTCACCGTCACCACCAGCTCGCTGCATGTGGTCTCTCGGCTGGAGGGTACCCCTACCCTCCCAGGTTCACGAACGCGGGTCTAAATCGTGACACAGCCTTTGCCAGTTGCCGTTGTTAGGCTCCTATTCACGCTAACCGTTTGGTATACCGAACGTTAAGCCTTACAACGCTCAAAGGCACTTAGGACTCATTGTACGCCAAGTTGCGGGTATGAAATAATTAGCCTTTGATATGCTAATTCAATATGAAAGAATTAGCCTTTTGTAATCACTCAGTTTCATTCTAGCCATAAAGGCGTTTTTAACCAAAATAAGCAAGAAGAATGGAAAACTGTTTAAAATCTCGCGCTACACTGACGTAATATGGGGAAGCACTAAAAAATGGTTTTCAATGGGTTAACCCTTCCGGCACTGGTGTCCTATATTTTCAGGACATTCCCCGAAATCATTCCAGCTTTTAAGAAGAAAACCAACACAGCTATAGTTTTCTGGGGAATAGTTCTTCAAGGACGCATCTTCGACAGATATCACCATTGTTTTCTTTTTTTTTGCTACAACTGCACTCTAGAAAGAGAAGGGCGTTCCTGTGAAGACAAGGCTGACGTTGGGGTTACCCCAAATGCCGATGTCCTAGTTCGATGACATTGCCGTAAATCTAAAAATACTTGCACTACCAGCTTTATTTTTTGTATGTGGTTTCATTCAGTGCTTTCCAAAATTAGGAAAAGAAACAAAAAATTGCTTTCTGCTGGAATTTAAATTTTAATTGCGTGGCAATCTAATTAGATGGTACGCTTGTAGATTGCTAATTGCTTCCACCACAAGGTCAGTTTTTCGTTTCTAAGCTTACAGGGTCCCAATATTGAAGAAAACGCGCAAAAAATACTTCCGGGACAAAGAAAAAATTCAGGGGTGAAAGGGTTAACTGCACTTTAGCATTCAAATTATACGATCAAACGAAACTAGAGGTCCCACAACAATCGCCCAATCACGTCGCTTGGCGGTAGCTTAGAACGGCGGCCGCCAATCGCACAAACAATATTCCGTGACGTCATAGAAAGTTGCCGGAATGTGGTTGTGGAGTCGCCACTACTCCACCGGTTTTAAAGCAAAGCTTTTTACCTCTACCCCCCAAGGGTTCTTTCGCGACCGTTGGTGTCACCAGAAAACTCCAGCGAACTAATAAAAGAATTTACTGTCACCGCCCGGAGTCGAACCTGGAACTAAGAGCCTAATAAAGTGAGAGCCCGTTGTCTTACCGATTTAGCTACCAGCCCACGCGAAGACTGGGAAGACAGGTGGTGTACTCACCAAGCACATCTACGAGTTTACCCCCTGCGTTCTCGCTGAATGCCACGTGAAAGCGTCACGCGACCACTCACGCCCGTTTAGCGGCCCTGTGCGCACCTTGATCATGTGCTAAGAGTTACAAAAATTAAAGGAAGCTCACACCAATGCATGACATCTCACTTCTAGTACGCCAATGTGCATCCAGTGTTCACGTAAACAACCACAGCTCCTCGTCCGCCCTGACGCCAAACAAAGGGATACATTCAAATACTCGTTGATGGCCAGGCCATCACTCCAAGCCCCAGCATCAAGATCCTGGGCCTACATCTCGAGGGTAACACCAAGATTGACGTCTCCTTGCAGCGCCTCAAAAACAGCATTAATCAAATCATACACATGATCAGGCGAGTTGCCACCAAGAAGCGAGGCCTGAAGGAATCCGGTACCTTTCGATTAATTGAAGCTTTTGTCCTCTCGAGAGTTTCTTACGTCAACCCCCTATCTTCTTCTCGACAAGGACGAGATAGAGATGCTTTATATATTGATTAGAAAGGTGGTCGAGCAGGCCATTGGTCTTCTAATGAGTGCGTCCACACAGAGGCTGCTTAGCACGGGGCTCCACAACTCGGTGGAGGAGCTTATAGGAGGCCATGTTTCTAACCAGAAGGTCCGCCTCAAAACTGCGATGGTAACGGCATGCTTCACCAGATTGGCTGGGCAGCCCAGAATGTCACTCCGCTTGACGTACTCCCAGACTCTTCGCGGCTAAAACTAAAGATGCTCACTTTGCTTTGAAATATGAACCCCTCACATGACGAGGGTCACCGAAAAGCACGGGCTCAAGCGCTAACCACCACCCTCGGTGGGGATCATGCAGTTATCTACGCAGACGCCTCCAAACATCGAGGGCAGCAATACGCCATTATGGTGGCTACCTCGAGAACCAACCTCCTAGCGTGTACCTCGATTAGGACCCACAAAATGATGGCAGCAGAAGAGGCAGCCATCACCTTGGCTCTCGCTCAACCAGGGGTTCGGAGGGTAGTCATCGATTCCCAGCAAGCCTGCTGGAATTACCAGTAGGGTTGGGTGTCCTGACCTGCACTGCGCGTACTAAAAAACACTTTCCAAACGGTTCCATTGACCTCGTCTGGACACTGCCTCATGCTTCAATGGAAGGCAACAAATACGCCCACCCAACAATCCTGAGCTTTTACCTCCCGTGTTATGGAGCTGCACGAGGACAGTCACCCGCTTGTCACGTTGAGGGAGATAACCCAGCATTATCGCCTTCTGAGGCAGACCGTACCGTCGCCTTACCCTGACCTTTCCAGAAAACAACAAACTACCTTACGGCTCACCCAATCCGGCTCCTTCCCACAGCCTACGCGTCTTCACTTAATGTATCCGAATCGCTACGACACTGAATGTAAATTTTGCTCAGAAGTAGGAACACTCCGCTCCGTAATCGGGGTGTGCGACTTTAGCCCTGAGCACCCTCCTCTCTTTCCGTCAACTACCCAACAAGAGCAATGGGAGATGCTGCTGTCCAGGCCCTCTCTACCTATCCAGCTTCAGCGGGTGGACAGAACACAGGCCGCGCGGACTGCATATGGGCCCCACAGAAGAAGGAATCACTCCCCACTGCTGCACTCTGGGCCGTTCAGAAATCTGAACAGAAGTATTTCCTCCCTCTCCTCCTTCTCTGCCGCAAATCTCGTCCCCTCCGTCCGAGGCGCAGAGACGGGGAAGACAGATCGTCTAACACCGGGTTGGAGCTTACTTTAATTTTATAAAAAAAGTTTTCACTCTTGTGCTACACCAATACAACTCAACCAAACACCGTTCATGCTTCATGCATTGATTTAACCTTAACAAGAATATCTCTTTGAAGTAACAAATGGTGTGGTTAAGTGCATTTCACTTCTCTCTGGTTTTGCTATTTGTAGGGCGATGTGAGTTAATTTAAGTGACGTCGCATGGGTAATTGTTATGGGTGCCGTTTACAGCTTTGCTTTCCAACCACATCCACGGGGTGGATTGGCGCGATTTTTTTTCTTCATATATTATTCGTTTGTTTGATATCTGCCATAAATTCAGTACCATATTGTTATCGGTACAAAACGGTCTTTTTGGTGAATCAAACTTGTATGTTGTCTTTGTAATTTATTTATGAGCCTCTCCGACGTCAAACACGTGGACGCCAAAGTTTTCTCTCAATAGACGGGCCATTTAGTGTTGCCCATTAAAAATTCAAGTGTTCCAGAACTAAGGAGTGCTTCTCATTATAACAATACCCACCTGGCTTATTTGGCGGATACCTTCTCAACCAGGCCAGCGCACATGCACCGATATTCAGTGCCGCCCGGCCCCGATGCCTTGGCATTTTGTCAACGGCCCTCCCTCCCTCCAGTCTACGGCCCCTCTCTCGCCTTAGAAAGTCGACATTTGTGTGTCGACTTTCCAGTTCCCCTATGCCAGTTTCCCCTATGACCATTCCAAGCCCGTATATCTTCTAAACGTGCAGGCACCCTAAGCATGCCGCATCGTCTGAATCGAGGAGAGCGGGCATGTGCAGCCGCATTCTGCGGGTCATGTATCGGACGTATATTCGTTCCATCTCAGAATTTTAATGGGTAACATTCTTAAGCCTGCCACGCACCCACTTTGTCCTGTTTCGATGCTGGAGCACCGAATTTGTTGCCACTGCTTACGTGTGCCTAGTGACAGCGTTAACCGAGTATTCGAAGCCATGCATTCCTCGTCGCCCAGGGCGCAGGCGAAAAGAGGGGCGCCGATCTGCACTGAACGCCGCCCTCCTCCTCTATCTTCCTGTTCTCCCCACCCGGCTATGTATTCCGTCCACCAAGAAAAGACACTTCGGTGGTGTACTTCGAAGTGAGGGAGAAAACAGCAATGTCCAAATCATCCCAAATGATCAAGCCTATACCGAGAAACATGGGCCCACAATTTAACACCCGAAACGAAGGTGGAAGGTAGAATTGCCCTTTCGAGATACCGCCTGAGGAGGCTTCGGGAGACCGTATTCACAAAACTAACTCAAGTGTGACTTTTGCCTTCCGACACTCATGCTTGAACAATAAGCTGAAACAAGAACGAAACTTGCGCTGAAAAGGCGCCTTGTCGGGAAGTTATCCGCTGGAAAAGTAAGCTATGCTTAAGGCAGAAAAAAGTGTCGCACAAAATTGAATTGATGATATTTGTGGCCAAAGAATAATTTTTTGCTACTATTGTTGCTGTGTGCGTGTATGTGGAAAAAAATCCGTACAATAGTCTGGCTACTGCGGAAAGAGATGTTGCATTTCCGGGGTCTGACATTTTTTTTAAAGCCCTGGTTGCTTTGGTTTTACCAGAGAGATACAGAATAGATCTTCATTTGTGAAGCAGAGACTGATGTTACGGGCTTCGCCTGGGCATTCCTGGGATTCTTTGACTCCCATTAAAATCTCCGCCCTCCCGTGTGGCAAGCAAACTGAAGAAAAACTTTATTAGGGCAACCCGTGGCTACAGCTGTCTCCTCTTACGTACATTTCTAAGCAGGGATGTGTGTTAAAGAAAAGAAATACAGAAATGCTAAAATCCCTGGCGTGTATTGAAAGTTTTAAAGAGAAGCAGAAGAGATTGCCCCTTGAAGTACGAGAAGGCCTAATTTTCGAATTAGGCTTACTAACCTGACCTATCCTGACAAACCTCGCACGGTCTACAAGGTTGTGCTCATACTGACAGCAATCATGTCACTATGAGAAAAAGCGGTGCGCCAACCCCAGGCCATAGCCGAAACACTTTCATACGGCAGCGAATAAATTTAGTTATAAAAATAATATATGTGCAGTGTCTATATAAAAGTCAAAAGATGCCCCCACTGCACTGTCATCAAGTTTAACGCTGAAACTTTCTCCTTCTGTCAATATGTCACGTCAGGTGTCCACCTGGAGCTGGCGCACCCGCTGTTTCAGTTCTTCAGTACTAAGACACCCACTTCCGCGATTTGCCGATATGTATTTCGTTCTGTGTCTGGTTCTTTGCTCAGCACGCGCGTACGTGGTACTGTAGAAAAATCTGCAATTTTATGGGTGTATTCTACGACCGAAAAAAAGAATGGGCGCTTATCGGTCCCTTCAGTACGGAGATAATATTATTGCTCCTGCAATTTGAGAGTATTGATAGCACTATATATACTTGTTTCAAAAGAGAGAGAGAAGCTCTTTATTGAAGAAGGTAATGCAGAGAGGTTTGCCAACATGCGTACGCCGACATGCTACTCTGCACAAAGGGTAATTGGGGAAATATGGATGATTAGTAAAAAGAAGAGTAGTAGAGAAAAGGAGAAAATTGTAAGAGACAGCAAAGTGCAGTATTGGGCGAGTTGGTTATCCATCATTACTAAACAGCGCAACAAAAACACGGACTATAGCTGAGGTACACAGGACCAGCGCTCGTCCTGTGTACCTCAGCTATAGTCCGTGTTTTTGTTGCGCTGTTTAGTAATGAAAGAGATAGCGCCATATAGAAGGGCATTGCATACATCGTGGACTGTCCGCGCTAAGGCAGGCTATAACGTCTCGGCGACGCCAATAGCTTCAAGTACTTGTTTTGCTTTAATGCCCGTCATATTTGTGCTTTTAACACTTGTTTAAGGTTAAAGGTTAAATGTTAAAACCAGACAGTCAACAGAAGGTTTAAAATCAGACAGCCAAAATCAGACAGTCAATCAGACAATATTGGGCTTCACTGTAGTGCGCACTAGCTTCTTGATGAATAACTGCAGTTGTCTGGCATTTTGGTTAATACAACGAACTTTTCTATTCTGGCAAACCTCTTTTCGTTTTTGCATTTTGAGCCGCATTATTTTCTTGAAGTGTACATGGTCTGTGACCTGATTGGACTTTAGTCGCAGTCATGAATGAGAGTCTAATTCAGGCATGCGCGTTGATTCGCGGTCCCGTTAGAAGCTTCAGCTACCGGAATAAATAGTTCGCGTGAATGAACTGTCCAACACAGTTTTGTCTTACGATTAGACGCCCTCCTAAATAAACGAGAAAAATCAATCACAAAAGGATTATTTATTTATTTATTTATTTATTTATTTATTTATTTATTTATTTATTTATTTTTATTTATTTATTATATATTTATTTATTTCATTTTTTTATTTATTTACCCTCAGGGTACAGAGGGCGTTACAGAGGGGAGCGGGTTGTGTAACATAAAAAACAAAAGCAGCATAACAAACACAAGCTGAAACGAGCAACGTAAAGATAAGAAATCACCGCAACAGGTTGCTTACAGCAGATCGGAACGCAGTCTTATCTGTTATCCCAGCAACAAACAAAGGAAGGCGGTTCCAACTAACGCAAGTGCTGCGGATAAACGAATCATGAAAATGCTTTGTATGGCAGGATGGGACGTTAACTTTGTACAGATGATCATTGCGCGCCGAAGTGTAAGATGGAGAAGATAGTAGCCGTTGTTTTAGAATGGGATTTTTGTGATATATTTTATGAAAAAGACACAACCGAAATAATTTCCTCCTATGGTCGAGCAGTGGTAAAGAAAGGCTTAATTTCATGGCCGTGACGCTTGATGTGCGGTTAAGAATCTACCGTCCCTTCTAAAGAAAGTTGACAGAAGCGCGAAAGCGACGATTTGTCTTGCGCACTAAGTAAACGCGTATACTAACGATCTAAATGTACACTGATACGGGATTTATGAGATACATACTATTGTACTCCTTCTGATGGAGGCGTTGCGCTGCTGAGCACAAGGTCGCGGGTTCGATTCCCGGCCGCGGCGGTCGCTTTTCTGATGGAGGCGAAAAGCAAAAACGCCCGTGTGTACGAGATTTCGGCGCACGTTAAAGATCCCCAGGTGGTCAAAATTAATCCGGAGCCCTCCACTACGGCGCGCCTCATCGCCTGCGTTGCGTCGGTGCGTAAAACCCTACAATCAATCAATCCCTCTGATGGATGCATGCATTGTCTTATCCAGAACCGTTTCTTTTTCGCGATTTCAGTAGACTGTTTTAACCAATAAAAGTCCGGTTTCGCGCATGTACAGTTCTCTTAGCGGGTAATTGCACGTAATTTGTTTCGGGGCACTTCCGGCAACGCAAGAGTTGGAGACGTTTTCTGTAACCACAGTTCTTTCGTAGATGGCCTTGCTTCACTGCACAACATGAAATGTGGGGAAGCCGGCCTACAGAAACCAAGTTTACACTGATATTTTGAAAGTCGGCTTCACTTCTAAATACACGTGCGTTGCCGGGGATACATGTTTTCAGGAACAGTTTAAGCCGTCTTGTATGAAGATATGAAGGCTCTTGGACATTTTCTTAATTTTTTAAAAGAGCTTTTCGGTCGGCCATCCAGTCTTAGGGGAAATGCATTAGCTTTTTGGCAGGACGCCATCGGTCCCACTTAAGAATTTTTCGCTTAAAAAAAAATTCAGTGTCTTTCGCTCTGTGAAGAAAGATGACCGACGACCGATTCAATGGAGAGTTTTAGCTGACCGTTTTTGACACTCCGCTATGCTCCCGACGTCCCGCTCAGCACAATCGGAGCGTCGGAAGCCCAAAGGCTTTTAGCTAAGCGATAACCGTATCTCCCTCGACGGGGAATGATTCGCGGGACAGGTCGTTTCGCGTGCGCGTGTAAACCAAAATTTCATCCTAAAGGAAACATCAGAATTTTTATTCGGTCGCCCAAACAAAGCAAAATACCGTGTTTCGTGGCCTTATTTAACCTTTTTTTTTTAATGCAGAGCATTTCTTTAACTCACGATGTCACCCGGCGTTGTCGGCGTGCCTCGGCGTCGGCAATAGCCGTTCCAGGTGAGCCCTCTCCCCCACTCCTCCTCTCCCGCATCACGCTACCCTCCTCGCTCTCAACAACAGGTCCGCACCCCACCCCTACACTATATAAAAAATATAATACTTACCGGCGCCTGGTTTCGATCCCACGACCCTGCGGGCGAAACGCAAGGTACATGGTGCTCCACCCACTGCGCCACAAAGCCGACACAGCATGGAAGGCTACGAACGCGCCTTATATCCTTGACTCATTCAAACTACGTCAAGAAGCTGCTGATACAACGCATTCACTACCTGTGGGCGGAACGCGAGGTACATGGTGCTCTTCCAACTGCGCCACAAAACCGACACAGAATCAAAGGCTACGAACGCGCCTTATATCCTTGACTCATTCAAACTATGTCAAGAAGCTGCTGATACAACGCATTCACAACCACCAACTCCCCAAACACTAAACGTTAACGCAATACACCCACCCCCTATGCGACGCATTTACTCGAGGCCCCCTCGCGGGGAGATGGGCCCTTTTTTGTATAATGTAGTCGCTGGCATGCTATAATATTTCGAAATAACAATAAAGAAGTCGGTAAACTTTGGAATAGCCAAGCCAAGGCTGCCTTTCTCGGCGCTGCATAGAAGCAGACACGCCCTTCGTTAGATGTTTTTCGCTTCCGTTCTAAAGATCTTTGAGGTGTGTGGCACCATTGCCTATTCGGAAGCGCTTTCGCGGCTTCTTCGCTCGTGTTTCAACTGAAGAAACGAAGTTCGCCGTAGCACACTCGCATCGCGGGGGCAGCCATGTTAAAATTGCGTACGGTAGCGTAAGCTGCCGCGACGGTCCGCAAAGAGGCCCCGGTTAGCGGAGCGGGGCCCCGCTCCGGTATCTCGGGTAGCGCGCTAGCCCCCCGCGCATGCGCAATGGCGCTCCCGCTTGCTATCGGAGCGGAGCGGACCGTCAAAACGGTCAGCTAAAACTCTCTAATATGCTTTTACCGGGGCGCAATCCAAGGAGCGCACAAAAAAATACACGTTTGTTTGCAATGTGAGATGTAGCACACTTCCTGGTTAATTACCTGAATGAAACTTCTACGGACTGGAGTTTTATTCCAGCGGACAAACATGTGCTGCCCGTTTCCCTCCCGTAGAAGCCCGTGTATTGAAAGCAGACAGGAATTTCCCAGTATTTACAACTTCCCTGTGGTGTATGCAATTTTGAAGCGTAAATGAAATTTCGCGTAATGGTAGAGCTGCCTAGTGGCTAATTTTTCATTTAATTGGTTTTGGGTGTAGTTTCAGTGAAACTGTATTAACTTCTAGAAGTTTTTTGTAGAAATACTCCCTGCGTAGGCGGACATGCTTCACTGCGCAACACAGTGTGAAAAAGCCAGCTGGCAATTAAATGTCAATTAAAGTCGTCTGCACCTCTAAGCACCAATTTATTGCCGGGAAAACATATTTTCAGGAGCAATACAGGCCGTGTTATATCAAAATATCAAGGTTCTAGGACGTTCTTCTTATCTTTAATTATTTCTTTTGCAAGGGGTTTTATTGGACGGAAAACAGAGTCCTCCGGAGAGGGATCAATAGGCAAACGGTCCAAGGTGAACCAGCCAGAGGATCTGAATCATGCAGCGCGTTCACGCGCCGGTGATGACAGCCGTCGGTACGTGCTACATGCATATTCACCGGTCGGGGAAAAGGGGTTGGACGGCGAGAGCACTTCAAGCAATCTTCATTACAATTGCCCCCCGGTAAAGCACGAGCCATCCTGGCGACTTACGGCGACGAAACGACTGCGGGGTCGTTGTAGGGCTTCAAGCGACTGACGTGGACGGTTTCGCTGCAAAGACGACGGAGGTCTGTAGAGGGCATCAGTGGTTCAACTGTGTAGTTCACGGGAGAAGTACACTTGAGGACGCGGTAGGGGCCATAATATTTCGCAAGCGATTTGATGGGTAGACCAGGTGTTGTAGCGGGGACCCACCGCCACACAAGGTCGCAAGAATGAAAGGAAGATGAGGCGTGGTCGTTGTCGTGAAGATGCTTCAGGCGACCCTGGCCATTTGTAGTCAGTGAGCGGGGGAGCTGCCGCCACGCTTCGTCTTGTCGCGTTATGTCAGAAATAGGGTGGCACTCAAAAAAATTCGGCGCCCTGTGCCACCTGAGTGGCACAGGGCGCCGAATGGGGTAACGTTGGCTTTGTTCGGAGCTGCGATCCTCCATTGCAAACGTCGCATTGGTCAACTGTACCTTTCTTTTGGAATATAGCAACGTGAAGGTAATTAAATTCCACTTTCCCGATGGAACTGCAGTTTCAAGTATTCGCGGTAATAGGATAGGAAAAATTGAGAAAGAAAGTGGGCTAAGAGCCACAAATGTTTTTCCAACTGCAGAAAATTAAGCTGCAAAAAACATGTATCCAATGTTACAAAATAAAAATTTCTTATCATCGGCTAAAGGTACCTAAACGGGTGATTAACAAATTTACGACCAGTAGCTTGAAACTGGTCGGATAATTAAATTTTAATTGCTCTCTTTAATAACAGATGTCGTTTAATAACTTATATGAACTACATCAAGGAGAAAGCCTTAAAAATAACTAAACGTTTAGGTTTTGTGCAGCGAAAACATTTGCACGAATTATAAAAGAAAATAATTACGAAAATATGATAGCCTCAAGAGTATAACAATAAAATCCCTTGCATGTTTACAAGAATAAGACTCATAATACCAGCAAATTAGCAAGTGCACCGAAGCTAGCACTAATAAAATTAACAAATACACTTCAAGTAGTGAACTGTGCCCTCAACATACTTTCAGGTATAATCATTTAGTAAGAGAAAAACATGTAGGCATCTACCCCGCCTATTGCAGCCACGAGCCTTCACAGGAGCAAAAATTGCCGAGAAAATTGACCCCATGGATTATTCCTTCCTTCTGGAAGCTATGTAATTATTCATCGCGTAAGACGACTGCAAAGAGTAAAGACTGTACTATGTAAATACGGGACATACGACAATCAAAATTTATGAGCAGCTGTTTGAAGTTACGAGGAAAAAAGTGAAATTTATCGACAAAACGGCACAAATAACAGAAATAATGGCCACTTCAAAGCAGCAGCAGAGTCTTTCCTGAAAGCAACTGAAATGAATTCATACTTAGTACCCCAACCAAAATACACTATTATTAACACACAGTTTGACCGAATTAAAAGCTATCAAAGATGCTAACAACCGAATGACATTCTAATAAAATGGGAAGTGCCCGAAGTAAAATCTCAAACATCTACTCTTTAAGCTCAGTTCAAAATCGACAACTAAATTTCATAAATAGCAATAAAACTAGGCAGGCAAATGCATGGTTTTCTTCTTCCGTTCTTTCGGTTCATAACGGAAGAATTTATTTAAAATAAATCACTATCATTAAGAGCAAAAATACCTGACCCGTTCCGGTGGCTAAGCGGTTAAGGCGTGGCGCTACTGAGCAAGAGCTCACGGGTTCGTATCCTGGCCTTGGTGGCCGCTATATTTCGGATGAAGGCAAAAAAAATCACGCCATATCCACGGAATGAATGATGATAAGTGGGGCGAAGCTCGAGAGGGGGAGATCATCGGTAACCGTAACTCTCCCGTGAAACTCCGCCCATTACATCATTAAGAAAGACGTAAGACTGTGTGCGTACATTGTACAAATCAACTTTTATTTTGTTCTTGTTCGTTTGTTGTTTCGTTTCTTTGTTTGTTCTTTTCATTTCGTCGTTGTCATGACTGGATTGCGAGGTCCCTTCATTACGACGGCTTTATGACCTGTGAAATGAAGCGAGAGAGGTTCTTGTACTGGCTGCAATGGGAAGTTTGCAAACACTAAGTCTATACACGTTCCTCGGATCGTGGTAGGGTTCATATGGATACATCTGAGTGCGTATTTGAAGAAATAACTTTTTTTTAGGGCGAACTTGTGCCCGAACAAGACGAGAGGAAATGAGCAAAGGTCCTTGCGTCTCGTTCGATCTCCGAGAACGATTGCCTGCGTTCATGGCGTGATCTCTTGCGTGATCTCCCCCTCGCAGTGCACGTGCGCTCGCGCCTCCGTTGGCGAACACAGACAAGCTCGCGCTCCCGGTGCCGAGTTTGCGCTGCCGGTTGCAGCCGGTTCTTGCGCGTGCAACGCGGCCCACTTTGCGACATCTCCGAAAGCATGCGGCGGTCACGTACCACGAGACACAAGGGATCGACAGACCCATGGCTTTAGGAGCTTCGCCCCTAAAAGTAACAGTATTCATTTCTTACGATTCCGGTGCAATGTAGAAA
This sequence comes from Haemaphysalis longicornis, assembly GCF_048455015.1. Taxonomy (NCBI): domain Eukaryota; kingdom Metazoa; phylum Arthropoda; class Arachnida; order Ixodida; family Ixodidae; genus Haemaphysalis; species Haemaphysalis longicornis. The sequence continues at coordinate 225,428,305 of NW_027526361.1, forward strand.
TCGCCACTGGTGTAAATCAATCCGTGGCACTCAACTACGGCATTCTTAATATGCCAGCTGTAGCTTCGTCACCTGCAACCACAATATGGACATTTAAAAAAAAATGATACAAAGCAATGCAGGAAGAAGAAAAACTTAATAGAAATTCTATCCTGTCGTTATTACCATGGAATCGCTTTACTTTCAAAGTTGTCAAGGTATGTATGCCCTGATACATCCTCTTGCTGTATCCGGACACCGCGGCTTTAGATTATATGTGCAAAGATTGAGCCTCACTGAAAACAATATTCGCGAATGTAAACTCAAGTAACTTTTATTGATTTTTATTTGCTCAATAGCATTAAATATAGTAACTAATTCACAAAGAAACATCCACATCACTTATGAAATAAAGATTGGAATAAACGAACAGCTTCAAAATTTTATAGCAAACAATAACATAATAACCAAATTCGTAAACTTTAGATCTCTAGCATTACACTTGCGAAATTCTAAATATTATTATACATAACTTAGCAGTAACACGAATAAATTAGCTGAGGCTGGTTCATTGGCAGTGCCGATGGTCACTCGGATAAATCGTCAATCACGTCGAGTGAAGATTGTGTCTGTAAGCGTAACATTTATATTACTTGGGGTAGTGAGGCATTTCTCTTTTTCTAACGTTCCCCTCGAAATGACATCACAGTCGTTCTAACCTTCTATTGCACCATGTTGGTATTTGGAATTTTTTTATTATCCATATTATTACGTCGCTTACGACTACATTTCCGTGGTGCGAGACAGCATTTGTTTTGTGCTCACTCCTTCCATTCACAGTCACTAAAAAGAGTGATTTTTCTAGTGTTCATTTTCGTGACATTTTAAAGCAAAGCTTTCTAGCTCTACCAGCCAACGGTTCTTTCGTGACGTGCGCGACAACAAACTCCCAGCGAGGTGGAGGCGGCGAAGGGGGTAAGAGGGGGGGGGGGGGCGAAGGGTTTCACTCATGGAGCACACTGTAGATGGTGCGGCGAATTTACCCAGCGTTCCCCGCGCGGAAGAGCCTTCTCAGCGGCGGCGGCATCGGCGGTGCGGCTTTGTCGTCTGCTTTAGCGACGGTTGTTTTGGGCCTGTTTGGCGTAGCTTCACGTCCATTGCGCGCTGCGTTCGCACGGCTTGATTAACTTGTTCGATAGCACCTCCAGGGTAATCCGCACCCGACGGAATTAAGCGGTCGTACGGCAAACAAGCGCTAAGGATTCGTTTTCAGGGTGGGAAAACAAAATGTACAAACCACATACAGACATCTGGCCGATAGAGAAATGCTACCTTTTGCGCACTGCTTGCCACGAATAGGCTCCGTTTTATAAATTGGTGAGCACCACTTTGGATGTGTTTTAAGGGGTATTACAAAAGGCAAAAGTAGCAACTGGTTCTGATAAATAGCGATTATAAAAGTTCCCTCAGCTTACTCGCAATTCTCAAACTTACTAAATTGACTAGTTTAAATCGGTATAAATGGGAACCACTCAGCTCACATGCCGGATTGTTTCTGTGTCTGCGCTTGTGTCACCCGGTGGTGTAGCCCCAAGCTAGAACATCAGCATGGCTAGGTTTCGTTGTCTCAAGCTTCGAAAGACGCTCCTCTCCGTTTTCTCTCTCCCGACTCACAGCCGGAGGGCTACACATGCGGCGTCCGCCGCTGTAGCCCGGCCATGGCCGACGCTGCTGGTGCGAATTCCAGGCAACGGCTGGCAGAATCTTTTCTTTCACTCTTTGTAGAGCCAAGTGTGTGAATTCAAGTGACGTCTCATGGGCACTCGCTGTGGGTGTCGTTTAAAGCTTTGCTTTCCAACCACCTTCACAGCGTGGATTAGAGCCTTTTTTTTGTTTTGTTTTCAAGCCAAATTTAAAGCTTTTAATTTTCTGATTTCGCAATTCCCTTCTACAAGCCGTTTGGATAAAGTTCCTGACAGCATTGGTAAATAAATACCAGTTTCAAAGTTGCCCCTCATGTGATGCACAGGTGCACCTCTGTTGTGAGAGTACTGGTGTGTTGGCTGCTGTTCCGAAAAATTCCTCGGTGCACTTAATTCTGTTTACGTACTTACAAGGCGAAAGCCTGGCGATACTTTTAACAACTTCTTTGCTGCAGCATGCTAACCGCGTCTTTCTCTTCACTTTAGTTTCTTTGTGTTTTGGCGGGAATTACTTCAACCTGCTTCTTTTCTGCAACAACGCCGTCGTGCCTTTTTCTTCGCTTTTGTTTCTTCGTCTTACGGCACGAATTGTGTCAGCAAACAGACTGGCACACTTCACAGCGTTTTTAGAATTCGTGTTCTGCGCGGCTGGTGTGCACCCGTTCTTCTCACGTGCCATCACGTTCAGCAGCCACGCGCCACGCACTGTATTAAAACTTTTATGCTTCCAATTCATTATTTTGTGATTTTTGAGAAATGGGCAAATCTCGCGCTGAAAGCTTCCAAATCCTAGCCAATCCCCCAAGTAGGCATATTATGCGAAAAAGGAAGAACGACAACTTTTGTTCGACCGCTGGTAATGTAGATAAAGAACATTGGAATCCCTCCTCTACCGGAAACTGTGATTCACAAGAACCTTGTCCTGTTCTTTGTGAAATCCTTGTCAGGCCAAACGCCCAACCCCTGCTTTGCGGAACCCTTTCACCGACCCATGGTTGTGGTTTCACCTGGCTTTACGATTGCCCGAACTCAGGATTCGCTCACCGAGCCCGCTGCCTTTGTCGTTCTTTCAAGGCTGCCTGCTCTTCGGCGGAGCGGACCAAGCGCGTCCTACCCTAGGCGCAGTTGGCCTTGAACTGGCTCGAAGTAGTGTGCGCGGAGCGACCTAACCCACTTTCCTTCTCTAGAAGGAGGGAGCGCCTGTGATTGGCTGGGCGTATGGCACTATCCGGCCGCCAGCTGTCGGTGAGACGGAAGAGGAGTGGGTAAGGAGGAAGTTCGGCCCTACCACACCGACGGCGACACGAGTCAGCCAATACAAGCTTCGCTTGAAAGACAGTGCTTGCACCGGAGTGTCGCATCCGCCTGTTACTGGAAAGACCCGGGCACAAATCCTGCCAGGTGCCGGCAAACTTCCGGTGCGTTCGATTTCTCGTGCGGTCTCGCATGATTGGCTGCCCAGATCATTTTGCGTGACGTTTTTCGGGCGCGTAGCCAATCACGCGAGACTCTCCGGTATCTTCGCACTCTGGATATACCATTTGTCTCTCATACTATTGTATTAGATTCAGTTTCAAATTATTCAGTTCTTTCTATTTTTAAGTATTCTTCTTTCAACGGGGTTTCATCACTCAGGCCGCGAAGTTCACCTTGACGCGTTGTCTAAATACGTGAAGTGACAAAGTACAGCCGGTAAAAGGCTTGTCTATAACACAGCGTTCGTACTCTCAGCCCTATCCTGCCCTGCCGGAGCGGGATTTGAATAAAACTACTGCGGGATTCTGAAGTCTTAGCCCTTCGCTTTTGCCTCCGACATGTTTGGAACGAGTATGTTTCGGCAGTTTTCGGATGTAGCTGGTTGAAGTTGAAATCGCTGTTATAGACAAGCGTTTTACCGGCTGTACGTTACTGCTCCGCTGGTCTTTGAAAACTCCGGAATCTACAGAGCCCATCACTACTATTTGGCTTCGTAGGATTCTCCATCCGCATGTCCTGCAAGTATCAGCTTATTTGTCCTCGTGGGATGTTCAGAATTTGTGAGTTTCTCTGCAACGCCGAAGATACCCTCCAGTCTCCTTAAACGTTTTTGTTGCGTAGCTCATTTGGCCGTCGCGTTCCTTGATTCAGCAAGCACGTTTCCAGAACGCGGGCGCTGCCGGTTAATTACATATATTTTGCCTCAAACGTACCTGCCGTTTTGTTTGCGCTAAACAACGGGGAGATGTATGACAAGCGCCAGCGGTTCACGAGTTTCTAACGCTTACGACTATATAAATCGCTGGGTTACGCCGAGACGACAGCCGCTACGACGGAACGTCGTGCGGCTCTACTTGGGTCCAGCGAGCGAGCTACGACGACAAGGCGAGCTCCTAACCTGCTATGCAGTTAAAAGTGGTATGCATGTACGACCAAACATACGAGGGCCGAAGTTGTCAGCAGTAATTGACGCAAGCTACTCCCGTGCACGAATTGCACGAATACAAGGGCTCGGGGGATCGACGTTGGGTAACCGAAGCACCTTTGGTGGCATTCGGTCCTAAAAAAAGGGGGGCGATTGAGGAAACATTCTCTAACCGCACGCAGTCATGCATGCTTGCCTGTATCTTGTGATACGCCCCCTACTTGGCCATGTATATAGGCGCCCGTCCCTGTCAATAAACGCTGATTCAACGGCTTAGGCATTCTCACATGTGTTATTTATCGCATGAAGCTTAAGCCAGACGCCCAAGGCGTGATTAGGCCGGCAAGAAGGATCCCAATAGCGCTACAAAAAAAATAAAAAAATAAAGCGGAACTCTACCGTATGGCAGAGGCGCAGGTGATCAAAAAAAGTGACCGAGACAACCCAGTGGTCTAGCCACATGGTGGTAGTTGAAAAGAACGGCAAGACGCGAATTTGCCTGTACCCTACCGAATAAATAAAGTTCTACTGGAGGAACACTACCCCATGCCTCCTTTGGAAGATATCGTGTCCTCCCTCGCTGGTGATCGGTATTTTTCAACACTAGACGTTGCGTCAGGGTTCTGGCAGATTAAGCTCGATGACTTGAGCTCTCGATTTGGCACCATGAGTACTCCTTACGGCTGCTTACGGCCGGTACTGGTTTCTACGCATGCCTTTCGAGATATCGTCTGCTCCTGAAGGTTTCCAGCGTGCAGTTCTCAAGGTCATTGAAGGCCTCGAGGGCGTCGCCGTCGTAATGGACGACTTTCTTGTGTGGGGCCATACCATAGAGGAACATCACAGGAACCTGGAAAACGTTCTGCAATTATGCCGACAACATAACTTGAAGCTAAATCGCAAGAAGTGCCGCTTTTTGCAGGACACTGTCAGATACCTAAGGCACGTTCTGAGACGTGATGGGCTGAGCTTGAATCCGGACAGGCTGCCCGACATCCTTCAAGTTCAAGCGTCAAGCAACAAGAGCTGCAGACCTCCTTGGTATGGTCAGTTTCGTCTCCCGGTTCATTCCAAGCATCTCGGTGGTTACAGCTCCACTACGAGAGCTTCCCAAAAAGGAAGTCGCGTGGGTTTGGGAGGACCGACACCGACAGAGCGCTATGGCTCGCCGAGAGACGCTTTCTAGCTCCAGTTCTAGCGTACTTCACACAAGGCCAACCTATAACACTGTCAGTAGACTCAAGTCAAAGCGGAGTTGGCGCAGTGAAAATTCAGAATGGCCACCCACTAGCGTATTCGCCTCGTTCTGTAACAGAAACACAGCAGAAGTACGCTCAGATCTGAAAAGAAATGCTTCTTATCGTTCACGGTCGCGAAAAATTCCACGAATACTTATTTGGGCAGCCACAAGTTATAGTGGAATCGGATCACAAACCGCTTGAAGCAATTTTCGAAAAACCGTTGTACCAGTGTCCCCTCCGACTGCAGCGCATGCGCCTCAGCCTGCAAAAGTACCCGATAGTTGTCAAGTATATGCCGGGGAAAGATCTCTTTATTGCTGATGCGTTGTCGCGCTTTCCGAATGCCTCCGTTCTAAAGGAGCAGGATGAACACTTTCAAGTTAGCGTTATCGCTAACCTGCCCCTTTCAGACAGGCGCTTGATGCAAGTACGGGAAGAGAGGGCAAAGGATCCAACAATGCTCCAATTTCACCACAACGCAAGCACAAATTGGCCAGGCAATAAAAATGACGTCCTCCCGGAACTACGCGGCTACCGGGCCTTCCGAGAGGAACTTCACACACAAAAAGATTTGGTTCTACGCAGTAACCACCTTATCATTCCTCCTAAGATGCGTGGAGAGATTATTTGTTATTTGCATGCTGCGCACGGGGGTTCGCACTGTATTTCACTGCACTGTGTTGGCTAAAACTGAACAATGACATTGAAGAAGCAGCGCGGCATTGCTCGGTATGCTAGAAGCACAGTCCCAGAAATGCTCCAATGCCTTTAATGAGCCACGAAATTCTAAGTTTGCCGTGGCAGGCCGTTGGCGCCGATTTTTAGTACCATAACGGAAACGAGTGCTTGGTTGTCGTTGATTTTTATTCTTTCTTCTTTGAAATCCGAACAGTGCAGTCGAAATCTGCTAAACATGCGGTTTCCCCTTTCGCAGAGATCTTTGCGACTCATGGATTTCTACTCCAACTCTGCACCGATAATGACCCACCGTTCACCCGCCAGCAGTTTCAGGACTTCATCGGTAAGGTTGGCACCAACCACGTTTGCTCCAGTCCATATCACCCGCGCTCAAATGGTACGGTGGAAAGAGCCGTACAAGAGGCCAAGAAACTGCTAAAGAAGCATCCATTTGGCTCGGTAGACTTTTGTGCGGCTTTTCTTGAATGGAGGAACTCTCCCCGTAACCCATGTTTGCAGTCTCCGGTGCAACGACTCATGGGGAGGTTGACCAGGACCTTGCTGCCTGTTCCTGCCGTCCACTTCCAGCGTCGAGTGGACGGCAGGAACCACCTAAAGATGTGAAGCAGAAACTACAACAGATCCGCCAGAAACAACGAACCTTTTGCAACATAAGCTCCAAGCCCCTGCCGGAGTTGCCACGTGGGCCAAGTGTCGTAGTATCGTAGTATACAACGCTCCAGCAAAAACGTGGTATCCCGCTGAAGTCGTTCAGACCACTCCTACTCTGTGCTCCTACTTCGTGAAAACTGAGGACAGACGTCAGCTTCAATGCACCCGGGAACACCTCACAACAGCGCACCAGCCGTCCGCACCAGTCTGCGCGCTTACCGACGTGTCTGTTCCTCCGTCTGCACCTCCGCAGCAATCGGAGCACCAACCGTTGCGAAGAAGCCAGCGAGAACGTCGTCCACCGAAACGATTCCCAGAAAGGGACTTCTAACCCCCTCAATAACGAGAACTAAAAAAGGGGAGATGTAACCGTGCGCAGTCATGCACGCTAGCCTGTATCTTGTGATACGCTCCATACCGGGCCGTGTATATAAGCGCCCGTCTCTGTCAATAAACGCTGATTGCCAGACCAGCCTTCGTGCATGCTACACATTCGCGAGAGTAGGAAGTCTAGGAACGACCAGTAAGAAGATTGTTTTTGACCGGGGCAGATTGGATGTTCTCGGGGACGGAATTGGCGGTGTAACGAAACTGTATGGGAAATAGCAAGTATGGAATTGTCCCATGCACACTTGAACGTGTAACGGCCATGTGATGATACATTTCTCACAGGAGTGACATTGTAAATGTAGTTTCAGCAGTAACTGGAGTCGAGGTGAAAACACCTCTGAAAATAATGAATAAAATAAATGGTGTAGACGGTTCCTAAAAATTACGGATAGATCTATAAAATGACGGCGTCGATGGCTTAAAACAAACACTTGTAGAATAATTCTACCGTCCCAGTGAGAACCTTTCCCAGTGAGAACCTTTCCCAGTGTAAATCCTGAAGCATTTTTAGTGTGTTCTCCCGACTCACTGAATAAGACCGCGCTAGAGGGTTACGACATCTTTACAGGAAAATCGTGGGCACGCTGTGGAACAAAAGAAAGAGGGAGCTTAGGACACATTAAACAAAACCTGGAAGCGTCCTGGAAAGGATCGAGACAATCTAAAGGAAAGTGAAAGAATCAGAGGCGACGAACAGGAAGAAATGATGCAAGCAACGAAATCCTTGGATATCTACAGAATCGGGAGGCGGGAGATCACGAGGGCGAAGTTCTTTGATAATACTAAAGGTGGGGGGAGGGTGCATTGCTTTTCGAAGCCCAGGGTTCCTTGCGAACAAAAAGACTCATCCGCGAGCAGGGACAGAACGAAGAATCGTGTGCAGGTTGCAGGAGGCAACCACAAACCATGTGACTTATTGTAATGCAGTGCAAAGTTACCCGACCAGTCGTCAGTGTGGAAGGCGTCCGGCTTTGTGGGAGCCTTAAGCTTTGAGCTTAGTGGAAAAGTGCATTGTAAAGCAGTACAGCTTAGTAAAAGGAGGTCTGAATGTTGGTGGGAGAAACTTAGAGTAGAAACCAGTAAGGACTCCGTACAAAATAAGTCGATCTAGCTCGTAAGTATTGTTGGAACGTCTTCCTTTCACACATTGCAGATGCTGCGCATCACTCTCCGTTTCACCAGCACCAACCTATAGAAGTGGCACGCGCTCACGCTGCACCCACGCTTGTTCCGTTTAAGGGTCCCTGCAACACTTTTCTCAACTTTTTTTAATCCTGAATTCTTTCGGAACGCTGTCAACAAACACATCCAGTATTTAGAATAGGGGGTCACAGAGTACTCCAGCCAAAAAGACCTGGTATATGCCTATCAGATGACATATACACTTGCTAAAAAGATTTTTCTCACTTTCCCGGTCCTGGCATTCTTCTGGCGCTTGAATTACGTTATTAGAGTGATGTAGCGGCTATTGGCCGGCTTTCCTTCAGTTGCAGCAATAAACGAATTCGGTGACCACTTCGAGAGAATCGCCGCAATAGTAAAGCAGACACGGAAAGTGGATTTGCTGCGACGAGCAAATCACGCAGTGCCGCGTTGGGCTGGCGATAACTAAAGCTTTCAGAGTGCTTCCAGACCCGAAGGAAAGAGTGGAATCGCTTAAGTGTTGCAGAGTCTCTTTGGAGCCCTCGGTCTAACCTGACGTGTGCTCTCCGCTATCCGACACTGAAAAAAAATTCTGTAAATTTGCCGAGGTTTTATATACAATGTCTGTTGCCGTGCAGAAATTTTCTGTGAGTTTGTGAACATAAACCTGTTAACAGAAAACACAAGTTTTCTGTTATTTCCTCGTCTTGACCAATAACAGGCGTGAAATCGTGGAAATTTTCGACTATTAATTTGTATAAAATAGAATAAATAATGAGTAATTTTCTAAAGGTTTTACGAGGATTTACTGACCCGTCAGAACAGCGCCGGGCCAACGTCGTTTTGTTGGGTCCTGTAGTTTTGGACTGCGGCCTTTTGCCAAGGCCGCCCTGTAGGTACCAGCACAACGATACAGCGGCGGGCTCTTTCCTTCAATTTTTCGTCCTCGAAGGGTGAGTACTACATTCTAACTATGTCGTGTGGAGGCTGCGCCTTGTTCCTATTTATGCCTCTATACTTTGTGCTTGCACTGTTGTTTGTTCGCTTGTTGGATGGCGATAGATTGTTATGAAGCGCTCACCCCGGAGCGCAACAATAGCCTCGAGCGACAAGAGTTTCTTGCCGTGCCTCGATTGTGACGCTCGCATTAACATGATTTTTTTTGTTTTGTTTTAATGAAGAATGTTGCGCGCACGACGCGGCCACCGTGATGTTCTGTTCCTCTGTATTTACCCGCTGTACTGCGATGCGCCGATGACCGCGGATCAACGCTGCCTCGCGCGTTGTCTGTGGTTATACATAGGCAGTGTCTAGAGTGGCTAGCTAAAAGTTACGTCTCTCCTTACGGATGTTATAATCACGGGTTCGAGGCTCCGCAAGCTTTTCTCTTTCGTTATTTTTTTTTTTTTTTTTGTGGCCGTGTCTGGCCTTTCGTAATAGCTGTATAGCAATGCTTAATGCCCCGCTTTACAATTTACGCGGTGAAAGCAGTCGGTCTTGATTTTAATTCAACCGGCCGAACCGCTGCCGCTTACTGAAGCCAAGGCTGATGTAACCATTGATAGCGTTACGTAGGATGATCTGCAAATAATACTAGTGATTAATATTTAACAGTGACTGGCTAGTCAGTGGGCGGAAGCAGTTTGGCCGGTTGGTAAAAATCAATGTTGACTGCTCCCGCTGCGTATTGTGAAGCGGGAAGTGAAGAAATACAGTGAACTGTGTTTATTCACCACCTTGCAATGTTGATAATCTGCTATATATATTTCTTGACTGTGTTCAGGTGGTGCGTCTGGGCCGTCTCAGTAGCACAAGAAAACGGAATGCAGTTATCAAGCACCTGAGTCGAGCTTAGCACTTGATTTCAACCAACTGGCAGCTGTTGTTGCAGCATGATACCATAGATGAAACATTGCAAACGATGCTGCTTTGTTGGTGCACATGTATTTTATATGCGGAACGTATGCTATTCTTGTTGCAGGGTTATTGCAGCCATTAACCCCGACACGGGAGCAAAGAAGGTGGAGAAGTCAAAGCAAAAGCAGCATTTCCTCTTTCCAAAGGTCCCATCTCTGATCACTGTGTTGAAACACCACAAAATCTACTAGTCCCCACCCTTCCATTTTGTTTTACCTCAGTGGCGTGTTTGTGTGGATTTCTGAAAGATGACAAAAAAAGTCATATTCCTAGTCTAATTGATGATTGATTGTAGCGTTTAACGCGCCGACGCAACGCAGGCGATGAGGCGCGCCGTAGTGGAGGTCTCCGGATTAATTTTGACCACCTGGGGATCTTTATCGTGCGCCGAAATCCTGTACACACGGGCGTTTTTGCTTTCCGCCTCCATCAGAAAAGCGGCCGCCGCGGCCGGGAATCGAACCCGCGACCTCGTGCTCAGCAGCGCAACGCCTTAGCCACTGAGCCACCGCGGCGGGTCCATATTCCTAGTTTTTTTTTTCCTTAAACAATAACTTTATTTACACATAAATATACACGTCATGCCGAGTGTTACACATGGTGTAACACATCCACATGGCAGTGGATGTGTCGGTTACATGTTTGGGGGTAAGATGACAACGAACGTGAAACCAAGAGAAGAAAAAAAGGGCAAAGAGACACGAAAACAAAAATACCAGGACAATGAGAACAGCAACACATGCTCTACAAAAACAAAGGCTGAAGGAATTGCGTGCGTCCTATTGGCCGGCGCTATCTCTCCTGTTTCTCAAAAGAGGACTTGGTCAACGTGGATACGCTGGCCCGTTAAACGCTCCAGCCCCCCCCCCCCCCTTTTTTTTGTTTTTTTTTTTAATGGCTTAGGCGTTTCCCTGCCTGCGCCTTTCCTCATTTGTTTTGTAGCGCTTCAGCGCATGGCTGCCTCGGGCGAGCTTCCTTCGCAGTTCCAGGTCGCAGTCAGATGTGCCCAATGCGCTGACCGTCCATTGGACCTCCCGCAGAAAGTGTCGCCATGCGGGTTGTGGGTGGAGGGCGCACTCCACTGCTTCTACCCTCGCTTTCCAGAGGGCGTGTAGTCCGATGGCTAGGACACAATCACGGAAAGCGGGGTGCTCTGTGTCCGCGCACAGGAACTTGAGGCCGGCCAAGTGACGTTCCACGATGTTCTGAAGCACGCTTGTATTTCGTGCCAGAAATACATCGCCGTGTTGCAGTCAAGGAATGCATGTTCTGCGGTTTCCGGTTTGCCACACAGGAGGCATCCGGCGCCCCAGGGGAGGAAGAAGCCCCGCTCCTGCTGACGCGCCATGACTGGCAACACTGCCGCGTGGAAACGGAAGAAAAAAACTTTTGTGCCGACTGGGATGGGAGATTGCCTGTCCCGCTTGAGCACATCGCCACCACCCTGAGGGACCGGTGGCTGACGGTACAGGGGTGGTTGGTGGCAGTGTCTGAGCAACTAGGTCCCAGTATAACTTTCGCGGCTTCACAGCGAGCAGGTATTCCCAAGAAAAACACGTCTGAAGTGAAGCCACCGCGCTGGCTATCTCCCTGTAGAACCCGGTGATGCGAGAGCCATGATCGACAGGCGCTGATGTGGCAAGCCTCGGCCGCAAGTGAAAGGAGCCTAGGCATTGGATGGCCGCCTGAAGAAACGGGTCGACCTGGTCGCGGAAGAAAAGGAAGCGCTGGACTACGAGCTTGAGTTCTGCGTTTATCAGTCCAATTCCACCCCCCTCCACGCTCCAGAAGAAATTGGTGCGGCGCATGGGCTCGTATTGCGACCGCCAAACAAACACCGCCCACGACCGGTGTAGCCTCTGTATCGAGCCGGCATCGATGGTGGTAATGCGCGCTGGGTACAGAATTGCGGGGTAGGCTACCATGTTGCACAAGAGGGCCCTTGCGTAAATGGATATGTTACGGTTCCTCCAGGGGTGAAGCTTCCATTCGGCCGCGTCAACTTTTGATTTCCATCGAGGCGCCACCGCCTGGCCCACTCCGATCATTACCCCTAGATATGTCTCAACGCGGTCCGACCACCGCATGTTGAAGCACTTGCGCGGCTTTCTTTCCCAGCACCCCAACCAGGCTCCCTCGGATTTTTCAAGGTTGAGCTCTGCACCGGAGAAACCGCAGAACTGATGTGCCAGTCGGAGTACTTCTCCGGCTTGGGCAGCTGTTGTGCAGATAAGGGCAACGTCGTCGGCATATGCCAACACTCGGAGTTCCCGTCCGCCCATAACGAGTCCTTCGATTTTGGTGGACGCAGCAACCATGCGACACAGCGGCTCCAGGTAAAGAGCAAAAAGTAGTGGAGACATTGGACAGCCCTGGCGGACAAAGTTTTGTACCATGATGGGGGTTCCTACTTGCCCATTAACGATTATGCTCGTCGAGATTTGAGTGTAGCATATCTGGATCCACTCCATCATGGTGTCTCCTACTCCGCAGTGTCTGAGGAGTGTGAACAGGAAAGGCCGTTGTACACTGTCGAATGCCTTCCTAAGGTCGAGCTGTAGCACAGCCAGTGGTGCTAACCCTAGCTCTCCCGCCTCACAAGCGGTCCTCATCCAGTGAAGGTTGGAATTTATTGTTCGCCCTTTAAAGCCGCAAGTCTGGTGTGGGCCCACCACCGTACTAAGGGCCGTTTCGAGTCGATGAGCCAGTATCCGAGCCAGGATTTTGTAGTCTGACGACAAAAGGGAAATCGGGCGGAAATCGGATGTGCTTGGAATTGGACCGGATTGTGGTGTTTTCGGCAGGAGGACCAGGTGGCTATTTCGCATGGAAGGTGGAAGTAGCTTTTTGTGCATTGTGTCCTCGAAAACTGAGGCGAGTACCGGACTTAATACTTTTTGAAAAGTCATGTAAAATTCTGAGACAATCCCGTCTGGACCTGGGGACTTGTTTCTGGGTAGCTGTTTAATTACGGATTCTACCTCCGCTGCAGTTATTGGAGAGTTAATTAATTCTCTCAAATCCTCCGATACCTTTGGGAGCTCGCTAAGGACTTCCTCGGGGACGGGGTCCAATCCGGTCTGCAAATTAAACAGGCTGGAGTAAAAGTCCTCAAAGGCGCTTGCCACTTCACGCGGTCCCCGCGCGAGCTGCCCTTGGTGTTGAACCTCGGTGATGTTTTTCCGGGTAGCGTTCTCTCTCTCGAGCGTGCGGAAGATTTTCGAGGGCTGTGCCTCCTGCTCAACTCTCTGCTCCCTGCTGCGGACCAAGGCACCCCAGTAGCGATGTTCCAGTTCACTGAAAAGCTCTTTTTTAGTTACGCGGATGTCCTCGCGAAATTCCCCAGGCCTCTCTTCATCCGCCTCGATGAGGTCTCGGAGCGTTGACATGAGGCGGTTTTGGGTAGCTCTTCCTCGCGCTAGTAACCATATTCGCTCACGCTAACAAAAGTTATTACCCCGACGAGACAGAACTATTTATTGGCTCGGCGGCTTGCGATGACGACATAGTCCGACCTCGTCCGAGGCGAAGCACTCATTTCATGGTTGGCCGCCGGAATGTCCGCGATTTTTGACGGCGGCGGTTTGGGTTAGAGCGTCGTCGTTACCATGGTTACTTCAGCGAGTGGGTCGCACATGAGACGACGACGTCCTTTTTTTTTTTTTTTAAGCTACGTTTTCAGTCTTTACGGACTTTGAGCAGGAGATACTGGTGATTGCGGAAGTCGACCTTGCATGCGCGAGAGTTTCCGTGAACGGTAACTTATTTTTACCGTCGCTACATAGCGATACAGAGGCTAGAATTTCTACCGACTGTAGTAGCGAGCCCCCTGCGCCGGCGAAATGTACGCTCGCGTTTTGATTAGATTACCGGAAAGTTCCGAGTGAACGCCCTCCCCCGAAACATCGCCCACCCCCTTTTACGGGTGAAATATTCAATTTAAAGACGCGCGCCCACCCCGTAAAATCCATGGCTTTAGCGCCGATGAGTGAACAAAACAAACCCGAATCATCTCAATTCATGTGTAGATGCGGTCACTTATTCGTCCTTTCCGCGCTTGACCCGAAATTTCGCCCATCTCGTATTTTTCACTTGATATCACTGTACTTAAATTTGGGTGGGCGTTCTTCCGGAACTTTACGGCACAGCAAATGCGCTGTGCTGTGCGCTTCATGCAAGCAATCTTAGTTGATGTTGTTTACTACATTCTTGCTAAATGATGATCAGGAGCACGATAAATGGCAATTTTTCTTAGAATGAGCGAGCAAATTTCCGCCCCTACTCCAGCTTCCCACGCTTCCAATGGTTAAGATGCCTTTATGAACTAGCATAGCTCTTTTATGCTTTCAAAATCGTCTTGGGCAAGGTAATATAGGTAACTGCGGAATCATTACAATATATCTTACTCATTTTATATCGAAATATTTAGCGGTGGCGTGAATTCTGGTTAATGCAATACTTGGTCCTAATTCTTCCCACTAGATGGCGGCGTCAACGTCATGTTTTCGATTTTTTAAGCTCTACAGTAGAAGTATACGGCTCTTTTAAAAAAAAATATTGTATTGTGAGAGTTCAATCTAAGACGTCTAAGATTCAAGCCATTTCAAGCGTAAGCGAACAGTTCTGAGCAACAAACGTTTGTGTCATTTGCTTTGCGACAAATTCGCCAGATGTCGCTACTCGGCAGAGCCGGTAAGCCGGAATGCAGAAACCGCAGAGTGCAATCCTTTCGTTTTCAGCGGCAAACGGCTACTCTTGCTTCATTTAACACGGTAAACGGTAAAGCGCGCTAAGGACACTAGACAACAGGTTCATTCAGAAGGCCGGTGCAGCAAACCACACTTTCCTGCGATCATGACTTGATGGGAAGCAATGAAATGAAACTCTTTGGCAGTTGTCGTTACGGGATGAGCATGCTCTTGCCCTTGTCGCGACCGCCGTAGAGAATCAGCTGCGACAGCGTTTGGGCTTGAACTGATTTATTCAGCCCGCGTGAGCGCACTTGAGCGCGCGCCTCGTGATCACGAGCAGTGCCCGGCGTCGTCCAAGCGCTGCGTGCGGAGCTCCTCCTTCGTCGTCGGCGCGGCGCTCCCTTGGCGCGCCGTTCGTTACCACCTCTGAAACAACGTCGAGGCTACGCTCGAAACACAGATGGTGCAAAGAATCCTTTCGGGTACAGCGTCCAAGAGAGCAAATGCAAAGAAAACTGATGATACTCCACCAGACACGGAGCGCCAGACACAGAGCGCTAAGCGATCATGCTGGCTGCAACCGTCGTTGCTCCTGCGCTCACTGTATCCTTCCGCCGAGAACGGAGGAGCGTCAAGCCCGGTTTGGCCCGGTGTGTAAGTGCTTTACACTCCGGTATAAAACAGATATGTGTGACTGTGTAAAAGCACCCACACACAAAAGATGTTTTTGTATCTTTCTGATGTTTTTACGCTCGTAAAAAATTGATTAAATCAAGAGCGCACAAACACGTCACGATTAGTTCAAGAAATAGCCGTTGCGCTCCGATACCATCGACCCCCCGAAAACCCCCATCTCAGGGGCCCTTTAAGTATGACAGAAAAATAAATGATGTCTTTGATACTTTCACCCTCCTTTCCTGTGTGCCTGAGTGGTATGCTACACCAGTAGTTTCCAACAATATGATACCGGGTGATTTTTTTCCTTCCAATGTATGATTATTCTCACCCATGAAACATAAAGCCGCGAAGTCAACTGCAGTACTTCCAAGATGTGAAAAAGTAACAGAAAATGTATTTTATGATGGACCATAACCGAAGTTGTGTCAAGGTGGTGACTACTTTTGTGTTGAGTCTTTTTGACAAAGATTGATGTCAAAATAAGTCTAAGCAAAACAATTTAACCTGACACTTGGTAAATGAGCTAAACAATGTTGCCAGAAACGTGAAACAGCACATCATTATAATTTCGGTAAAAAAAACAATGTATCCATAACACAAATAGCCTCTAAAAAAGCTGAGTGAAAAACACAAGGTTCGCGGATTTTCTGTAGAGGAAAACAGAACCTTAAATACCAGAAAAAGTTTAAAAAGCAGAAAACTAAACACCGAAAACAAGGAACTGACATAAATTTTCTGTAGTGAACAGCAGAAAATGCTTGTAAAATAACAGAAACATAAAAAAATAGAAAACATAACTTTAAAGAAAATTTCTGGCAGGACAGCGGCCAGAAAATTGTTTTTTTCGAGGAAAAATTTTTTACAGTGCCCGATGGTTGGGCAGCCGGAGGACCGCAAGGTACATCATAAGTACTATCGACAGTAAACGTTGTTCTGTTTTGATACTTGAAGGCTATGGGAATTTATAGAGCGTCGTTACCAGTGATGTCAACACCACCCGTTACAAAGGGGAAGGCGCTTAACATCATGGGTGTCATCATTGCGGAAAAATTTAATTGTATTACCTCCAGTGTCTTCATCATGAAATGGGCGAAAAAGGCGGGAAAAGCGTGATTGGGGAGAACCGTCTTTCGACGACATTAACGGGGAGTCAAGCAGATATGCGACCATTTTGTTACTTAGAGCCTGCACCACTCGTTCTATGTCACCGCCAAACTTGCCCGCAGTGAGTATTAGGAAATATAGAACCTAAATATCGCGTAAATGACCTGCGGAACGCAAAAAGTAACTGTAATGTAGGAAACTACGGGGAATTATGCACCACTTTCAAGCGTGAATAGGCGCCTCGGGATGGATGCCGCCAGCAGCACATTTTAGTTAGCACCTGCTCGCCGTGTGTATCAACTCCGAAGGCGCGTCTTCCCAGTAATCAGTCCTACAAGAACTCGGATAAGCCAGAAAGCTGCACCAGTCCACTTTTTACCTAGAACTAGCATACTCCGGTGACTGCCATGCAGCTTCTATCAGGGTTTCACTCACTTTAAACTTACTTACTCCTCACCTACACTCAATTGCACTCACTCCTCCTTAAAGACTTCAGGGAACCCTAATCAGAAGTAAAACATCGCGTGTCTTGAAAGCCCTAATCGATCCTTAAGCCACCAAGACCATGACTAGGAGCAAAATGCAAACGCTAATTGATGAGCACGAAAATCCCCCAAAAAGGCTGAAAGACGTACAAAACCTGTATGTCCCCTCCGCGACACAACCTGACTACCAGAACCACACGGGAACCAACAGGAAAGCTGTTGATAAGGACTTCACCACGGCCGAACTTAAAATAGCAATCAAGAAGTGCACAGGACACAAAGCGTCAGGTCCTGACCAGATAACTACAGCCCACCTAAGAAACCTGGTGGAAAGTGATATGGAAGTCCTGCTCACAGAAATCGGCTGCATATGGAGGGGAAGCCCACTTTACAAAAAAATGGAAGTTGGGGCACATGGTATTCATCCCCAAACCAGGCAAACTCCTTAATCTCAGCAACCTAAGAGCCATCAACGACGTCCAATGAAGGGAACGTAATGGAAAGGATAGCCTTAACAAGACTTCAACAGCATCTTGAAGATTAAAAGATGCTACCTTCTAACATGGTAGGCTTCAGGAGCAACCTCTCCACCCAAGATGTTTTACTTCGCATCTACGAAGATATACACAAGTAACCGTGTCTGGCACAACTAAAAGCGATCCTAGCCATTGACTTGAAGTAGGCGTTTGACCACATTGAGCATGACGCTACGCTCGTAGAAATGGGGAATTGTGAAATGGAAAAACTGGGAAATTGTGGATGCGGAATGTATAACCATGTAAGAAACTTCCTACAAGACAGGCAACTAACCATCGGCATTGGCGACCATCTCACTGCTCCCTTCTCTTTTCCACAAACAGGCATTCCCCAATGGTCTGTACTTTCACAAACACTATTTAATCTTGCCATTCTGAAGGTCCGCAGAGGATTTGCAAGATCGCACACATAAAATTTCCCCTTTACGCCGATGATACCACACTTTTGAATCAATAAAAGAAGTCCAGGTCGCATACAAGACACTCTGCAATCGGCCCTGAATGCAGTAGGAAGAGCAGCCCACAGCATAGGATTAGAATGCTCCGCAGAAAAAAACTGAACTCTCAGTAGTGCACAATCCTCGCTGGAAGCCCTTCACCATACACCCAAGGCACAAAAACCACGACATATACCCTAAGCCCTGCATACAAATTGTGGGCCTTCACACAAAAAGTGACGGCGGAGGACACGCAGCTGCGAGCCAAGTCATACAGCAGTGTGAGCAGACCTTACACGTGATGAGAGTGACAGAAATAGAGGGCTCTAGGAAGCAGACTTAACCCGCCTCAGGGACGCTCTCATTACCACCCGCGTCAGATATCAAGCCCCTTACATAAACCTCACCAGAACATTAGAAAATCGGCTTGACACACTAATCAGGAGAGCAACAAAACTTTCCCTAGGACCCCCCTTCCGCGCCAGCACAAGAAAGCTTCTCACCACAGGGTCTCTCCATACCACCGAAGAAATTATAACCACACACCATCACAAATAACTAATACGGCTAAATAGCACTAAGTCGAGACAAGCTCTACTCACAGAACATGGATACCAACCAAGCCCCACCCAGGTCGTTACAACCCCCATCAAACAAGACATCCTCAAGCCCATACAGGTGGCAGCCATCCCGCGGCACCTGGACAAAGAAAGGAATCTATCTCGACGACAAATTAGAACGGTATTTTATTCAAAGAAGGTTGTGAGACACCCCCACCAAAAACAAATATTCACGGATGCAGCCGAGAAAGGAACTGTGTACAATGGCGTATACGCACCCCGAAGAGGACGAATGTTCAATACACACGAGCTGTACCACTCCGGTAGAAGCTGATGCTAGCCACAGCAGTCGCAATAGGCCGAACGACGACCCCCACCACGCTTGCAAATATCTACACGGACTCCAAGAAGGCATGTCACCTGTTTGCAAGCGGAATCACGTTCCCATTTTCACTACAACTTCTAGCCACAGTAAAAGGTCAGGCCAGAATTCACTGGGTACCTGGGCACATGGGATTTGCGGATTTGCAGGGAACAAACGAGTCAATCAACTCGCCCGCGAAGCACTCACCCGGGCCCCGCTGACCCTGTATGTGCCCTTAAATCTCACACCCAACGTAATATCAAATTGATGCAGTACCTTCACGACAGGATAGAGTTTCCAACCCACCCCCAATCCTTTGTTGGACAGAGAAGAACAAACACCACTAAGACAAGCACAAACAAGCACACTAGAAACACCAGCATTGACACCGCCCACAACATTAGACCATGAGCCCCACCCCCCCCCCCCCGAGTGTAGCCACTGCAACGCCATACTTTACCAAGAACATATATTCTAGGAATGCACAAACACCTCCGCCCTCAGAACACATGATACGGAGGAGTGGCTGGCTACCGCCTGCAATCACCAAGATCAACGGAACCTGGTGACCTTCCTCCCAAGTGGTACCAACAGCTGCCTGGATTGAGGCGGCTCACAGCTGCCACCCCCACCACCGCGATCATTGAAAAAAATAAACTTCTCTCTCTCTCTCTCTCTCTCTCTCTCTCTCTCTCTATATATATATATATATATATATATATATATATATATATATATAAGGTTAGTAGAGACAGAGACACACGAGAAGGACATTAAAATAAAAATAAAAGTTTACTGACGTTTTAGGGAGAGGACTCCCTTTCTTCAAAGTCCTCTCCCTGAGACGTCAGTAAACTGTTATTTTTATTTTTAATGTCCTTCTCGTGTGTCTGTCTCTACTAACCTTATTTTTTCGTGCTCGGTGTGAGTTTTTGTTTCCAGACTATCTATATATATATATATATATATATATATATATATATATATATATATATATATAGTCGGGAAGTAGTCCTTAGTTGCTGCAGGAATACGCACAACGTAGAAGTACGCTCTTCGGAGACTTTATTTCCAACGTTTCGACCTGAGACAGGAGGAAGACCTGTCTCAGGTCGAAACGTTGGAAATAAAGTCTCCGAAGAGCGTACTTCTACTTTGTATATATATATATATATATATATATATATATATATATATATATATATATATATAGAAAACAGAAAGAAAGTGGAGAAAAAATGACCACTACGGGTCATCGCACCAGACCGGTATTCTGGAGGTCGGGGGTTCAGTTCCCACAAGGCGGGCATTTTTTCTCCACTTTCTTTCTGCCTTTCCAAATACTTTATCTGATTCAATGACCTACAACATCCTCCACTTTTCTTTCCAAGGTTTTCTTGAGTGCCTTATTTCTGCTTTATTTTCAACGAGCCCCTCATTTCCCATTCTGATTCGCTAAATATATATATATATATATATATATATATATAAATATATATATATATATATATATATATATATATATATACATATATATATATACAGAAAGATAGGTCAGCAGTCTACAACGCCAAAGGAGGCATAGGGGTGTGGTTAGGCTCTTTTCTTTTTTCACTACGGTTAATGAAGTAAACATTTTTTTTTAATATACAGAAGAAAGAAAGAAAAACACGCGCCCAGAGTGGGGACCGAACCCACGCCTTTCGATTACATGTCGAATGCCTTACCAATTCGGCTATCTGGGCGACTGTGTTCTCCTTCACTTTCTGGGCTATTTATATTTACTAGAAGTGTATCTGACGCTTGAGGGTGGTAGCCAGCGCCACTCTGACTACACGGGGAGAGGGGGACCTTCTTTTCAACCCCCGGGGCGTGACTCGAACGTCTACAGCCGTCATGAGCGGGTGACTGGCGGGAAGCCCTCTTATGCTACCTAGGCATCAAGGCTGCCAGAACCGAGACCCTCGCTAGGCTTTCGCAGAATAATATAGTAAGGAAATGAGGGGCTCGTTGAGGAAATACAGAAAGATAGGTCAGCAGTCTACAACGCCAAAGGAGGCATAGGGGTGTGGTTAGGCTCTTTTATTTTTTCACTACGGTTAATGAAGTAAACATTATTTTTTAATATACAGAAGAAAGAAAGAAAAACACGCGCCCAGAGTGGGGACCGAACCCACGCCTTTCGATTACATGTCGAATGCCTTACCAATTCGGCTATCTGGGCGACTGTGTTCTCCTTCACTTTCTGGGCTTTTTATATTTACTTTCGATTACAAGTCAGAGTGGCGCTGGCTACCACCCTCAAGCTTCAGATGCACTTCTAGTAAATATAAATAGCCCAGAAAGTGAAGGAGAACACAGTTGCCCAGATAGCCGAATTGGTAAGGCATTCGACATGTAATCGAAAGGCGTGGGTTCGGTCCCCACTCTGGGCGCGTGTTTTTCTTTCTTTCCTCTGTATATTAAAAAAAATGTTTACTTCATTAACCGTAGTGGAAAAAGAAAAGAGCCTAACCACACCCCTATGCCTCCTTTGGCGTTGTAGACTGCTGACCTATCTTTCTGTATTTCCTCAACGAGCCCCTCATTTCCTTACTACATTATTCTGCGAAAGCCTAGCGAGGGTCTCGGTTCTGGCAGCCTTGATGCCTAGGTAGCATAAGAGGGCTTCCCGCCAGTTACCCGCTCATGACAGGCTGTAGACGTTCGAGTCACGCCCCGGGGGTTGAAAAGACGGTCCCCCTCTCCCCGTGTAGTCAGAGTGGCGCTGGCTACCACCCTCAAGCGTCAGATACACTTCTAGTAAATATAAATAGCCCAGAAAGTGAAGGAGAACACAGTCGCCCAGATAGCCGAATTGGTAAGGCATTCGACATGTAATCGAAAGGCGTGGGTTCGGTCCCCACTCTGGGCGCGTGTTTTTCTTTCTTTCTTCTGTATATTAAAAAAAATGTTTACTTCATTAACCGTAGTGAAAAAAAAAGAGCCTAACCACACCCCTATGCCTCCTTTGGCGTTGTAGACTGCTGACCTATCTTTCTGTATTTCCTCAAAGAGCCCCTCATTTCCTTACTATATTATTCTGCGAAAGCCTAGCGAGGGTCTCGGTTCTGGTAACCTTGATGCCTAGGTAGCATAAGAGGGCTTCCCGCCAGTTACCCGCTCATGACAGGCTGTAGACGTTCGAGTCACGCCCCGGGGGTTGAAAAGAAGGTCCCCCTCTCCCCGTGTAGTCAGAGTGGCGCTGGCTACCACCCTCAAGCGTCAGATACACTTCTAGTAAATATAAATAGCCCAGAAAGTGAAGGAGAACACAGTCGCCCAGATAGCCGAATTGGTAAGGCATTCGACATGTAATCGAAAGGCGTGGGTTCGGTCCCCACTCTGGGCGCGTGTTTTTCTTTCTTTCTTCTGTATATTAAAAAAAATGTTTACTTCATTAATCGTAGTGAAAAAAGAAAAGAGCCTAACCACACCCCTATGCCTCCTTTGGCGTTGTAGACTGCTGACCTATCTTTCTGTATTTCCTCAACGAGCTCCTCATTTCCTTACTATATATATATATATATATATATATATATATATATATATATATATATATATATATATATATATATATATATATATATACTTTACTTATTTACACGATATACATGAAGGAATGTGTAGAACCTAACGTCGCGTAAATGGTCTTAGTACGGTGAAAACTAGATTCTGTGCAACAAACCATAATGCATTATGTCGTATGTCCATTGATACATACAAGACGCCAAATGAGCACGGCGCCACTTTTTCACACCTGCTCTGCTGGCTGCCTGTGCACTCCGAGTTGCCCGCTCATAGTAGAGGGAAATATAGAACATAAATATCGCGCACACGGCCTACTGAAGGTGAAAATTAGCTGCAATTAGCAACAATGCCGAAAATTTGCAACGACCCGCGAGGAATCATGATCTATGTTTTTTGATTACAATTAAAAAGAAAAATTCCGCATGCGCTCTTTCCTTTAACCATTATAACTGGGACATTCCTGTAGGATACGAAAGATAACTTTGGTTTGCCACCTTTGAAGTCACATGGCGAAATAGTGCGTCTCTTCAATAAAGTTGTTTCCAAAGTTAGTTCACCATGGTACACATTTTCACCTTTGAATCACGTTCTGTCAAAGAGGATGCTAAGTGAAAAATAGAAATATACGAAGTTTGTAAACTGTCTTGTCAACTTATCAAAACCTTTCTTAGCATAAAAAAAAACAAGATACACAGCTTCATAAAATTCGGTTTGAGGTAAGCAAATATAAAATACGGTGTTCCTATGGAATCAATTCTCTGAATGTTGCTGTTCATTACATATATTGTAAACATTCACTTAACCCAGAACATCGTTCCTTATGCGGATGACACAAATGTTTTCTTTTTGGTACGAGACCTCGCATTAAGGGAATCAGAAGCTAACGCTTGGCTTAGTGAGGGACATGGATGGCTAAATATTAATAAAAATTGCGCTTAATAGTAACAAAACGCCATTTATGATTTTTGTTCAAAAAAATAAAGCTATTGTTCATAATGCCCAAATACACAATAATTGCGAAATTATGTTCACAAGTATTTGTCCATTACTTAGGGTTTGTTTCATATCTGACTTAAGCTGGTCTAATCATGTCAGTCACATGTGCTTGGATATATGTAGGCCCATAGATTTGACGTAGCGATTGAAACAGCTCTTAGTAATGTGGTTGTAGAAATAGTTATACGTTTTCGCTAACTCCTGTACACGTTGTGTATTTTTGTCTCCTATGGGGGTTAGGCTATAGGACTAATTCTAACCGGCTCCAGTCCCTTCAAAGAAAAGTTCGGCCTTTCGAATGTCACTTATCCAATTAAGAAGCTTCGTATTCCTGATTATAAAAAAATATTATCCTGCGCTGAGCGCTGTGATTCCCACATAAGGATTTTTGCTTACCAAATTGAGCCTAACTCCACCCTCTTTGACAAATACTTAAAACGAGAGGTAGTACATAATTTACGCACAGGAAGTTTTTTTTGGAAGTAGTGGTTGGCAAAAACAGCGACACCAGGAGGACTCTGGAGATACCTAACTATATATAGTGAAATAGCTGCCCCGCGGTCATCCTCCTGCAAGTGGTCCCGTCTTCAAGTTAAAAACTATACCGGAAATACAAAATAAAAATCAAGCTGCTTCTGCAGAAGATACGCGGCCCTGCATATCTAACTAATGTGTGAGATTGCATTTGTTTACAATAACCAGATTTATTGTGTTATGTATCGCCTATATTAACTGTTTATCTAGTATAAATGTACAAAATGAACAATTTATGGAAAAAAATATTTGTGATTAGTTTTCATATGTCCTTGCAATTTTTCGTTTACTAACAGTATGTATCAAGTGTAAATACAGTTTTTTTTGTCTGTATTGTAAATACGAAGGGGTCTCTCTTTTTGTTTGTCATGTGCTAACGTAATTGCGCAAGTTCAGTTTTTTTTTTTTTTTTTTTTTTTTTCAGTGGGGTAATTGACGGCTACTGCTGTCCGATAAGTGAACTCCCGAGGGAAAGGCCCTGTCAGGAGGCGTATTTGCTTCCTCTTGCCACACCACGAGCCCATAACCTCATTTGTGTGTTTATCTGCGAAATAAAATAAATTGAAAATAAGAAAGTCACAAAAAGGTTTTCATTATTTTACCAACCGTGGAGGGTTTTTTTTTTTTTGTCATGTATCTCATGCACTTCGAAAGACTGCAACGAATTTCCCTCTGATTTTGCTACAATAAATAATCTGGATTTATTTCGCTCTCTTCGAGCTTGCAATGTCTTCTTCTAGCGTACACTGTCCTTGAAGAGTTCTGTTTGGGTTTTGTTGTGTCGATCCAATGTTCTAGCGGAAATTCTTCTCATATATTACGTCGGCCGAACTTCTTGCGTTGCCTTTATGTGTTTTATCATTTTTATGGTATTTCCCCAGAGGCGATATGTCGTTTTCTTGTAGGCTGTCGAGCTTGTTTGTATATGTGGCGCTGTTCCTTCACCCGCCGCACACTTCGATTCATTAGCTTTGCCAGTGGTGGAGGCAGCGTAATATACAGTTTGAAAGCCATCTGAGTTGCTACTCACAGGCTTCGCCCAACTAAGTGCAACAAGTTGGCCCGGGGCACGGCACACACACCCGGCAAGACGCATTGACGAGGAAACGCATAATTTCCGCGTTCTAACCAGTCGTTGCCGCGCGTACGTTGTTTGCGAGGCAATCAAACTGGGCTCGCGATAATAACG
Source organism: Haemaphysalis longicornis (assembly GCF_048455015.1). NCBI lineage: Eukaryota > Metazoa > Arthropoda > Arachnida > Ixodida > Ixodidae > Haemaphysalis > Haemaphysalis longicornis. The sequence goes on from NW_027526361.1 coordinate 225,453,573, forward strand.
GGCCTTCAAGACTGGAACAGGCAAAGCAGCAGCCGCATGCGAAGGTCGCCTTCGGTAGCCCCGCTTGGAGGTCGCGATCCCGAGCCAGGAACGGAGACCCACCTGGCTTGCTGCTGGCCACTGTCGCGGCATGCCCGGACACGCGCGCTTCCGTTCGTCGGCCTCTGGGCATTTGTCACGAAGGGGGCGTCACGAAAGTGGCGAGGCAAAGCGCGACGACAGGAGAGGGAGCACAAGTGGACCGCACGTGAAGTTATCGGTGGTATTTCGGACCACAGGGCGGTGCTGGCTACAGTGAATTTTCCAATTCGCGGGTAAAGTGTGGTGCTCACTAGTATCACTACTTCCCGAGATTTTCAGCAGGCCGATGACGTTTCCATAAGAGATTCACTGGCGGAGCGTTTGGATGAATTCCACTGCTTAGCACACTTTCTGATGTTCATACTATCGCGACCTATTTTGAAGCGCTAACTAAAATCTGCATCAAACGTTTTATCCCTCGCAAAACTAAGATAAAGAACACTAAACTTCCGTGGATGAGCCATGAGATCCTGCAGCTTTCGCGCCGTATGCGCAGGCTCAGGCGAGCGAAGCGCGCAGATAACATTGGGAGCATTGAGCTATTCGCGCGGGCTAAAGAAGAGTTACGCTGCAAATCGAACTGCGCAAAGGACCTCTTTTATCGGCACCACCTGACTGGTATTTTAAAAAACTACCCGAGCAGGTTTTCGTCGTCAATATCACCGCAAGATTAATCCTCCAGTACTTTCCTAGTTGGCAGCGAAATCACCAATGACCCGGTTTTAACCTCGAATGCTTTCAATGCCTATTTCCAGTCTGTATTTTCACTCCACAACAATGTCTATCCGCCTTTTCCTCACGCTGACAGAGGCATCTAGATAACCGATATTTGCGTCACGGTTGAAAGTGCTTTAAACCTTGTTTTGAATCGTGATTTCAAGAAACGTGCAGGGCCGGATGATTTATACCTAACCTTTTTCTCATCCGTTACTCGCTGTGGACGTCTATGTCTCACAGTAATTTTTCGAAAGTCACTCAGTTCTGAAATAGTACTATCTGCTTGGAAATTGGATAAAGTTCTCCTGTTTTATAAATGGTGGATAAACAGAGCATCGGTAATTACAGACCTATTTCGCAAACCTCCTATGCATGCAAACTCTTAGAACATATCGTATACAAACACATTATGCCTTTTCTTGAAAATAATGAACTCTAGTCTAACATGCAACACGGTTTCGGGCATGAATTCAGCACACTAACCCAATTAGCCGAGTTTTCTCATGATATATGCCATAGTTTCTAAACGGGTACCCAGGTTGATGCCATATTTATCGACTTTTCTAAAGCGCTTGACATGATACCTTATCCCAAACTGATGCGAAAATTAAACGCCCTTCTCAAAATTTGCAAAATGGTTGGATATCTAGTATACGCAACGCGCACAGTTTGTATCATTCAACAAAGTATCCTCGTCCATAGTACCGGTTTCATCAGGGGTTCCACAGGGGTTAGTGCTGGGTGCTTTGCTCTTCCTTTTCTACATTAACGACTTGCCTATTCACATAAAATCTCTAACTCGGCTTTATGCGGACGATTCTGTATTATATTCTAAGGTTTTCTCGTTTCAAGACATCACTTAAATTTGCAAGAATCCGTTCTCGCATTTTTGTTAGTGGTAGGAAACATCGCAAATGAAAATTAACTTTCGTAAAATGCCGTAGATGAATACAAAAATCTTGGATTTATTTATTTATTTACTTATGTATTTATTTACTTATTTATTTATTTATTTATTTATTTATTTGTTTATTTATTTATTTATTTATTTATTTATTTATTTATTTATTTATTTATTTATTTATTTATTTATTTATTTATTTATTTAATACCCACAATGCCAGGGGCACTACAGTGGGGGCGGGGGGGGGGGGGGGGGAGAACACAACAAAATAACACAGGGTTGCAGTCAGCCGCACACCGGCCTTACAGCATTGCAAGCGCACAAAACATCTGTACAATGCAGACATACACCACACATAAGCACCTATAAAATCATTAGGTTCAAAGAACGCAAATAGAAAAACACTCAAAACAACCAAACGCGTTACATCAACTTCGAAAAGAACGAATCATTAGGCATAACCGATACAATGTCACAGGGCAAGTTGTTCCAGTCGCGAATAATCTGGGGGAAAAAAGACGACCGAAACGTCATTTTTAGGTCAAATTTGACTTGGTCAAAGCATATCAATTTTATCACAAACAAGGCACTCAAAAAAATGGCTACCTTCGCCGCAGGCTTGCTGAAGCACCCAGGGAAACAAAGCTGATTGCTTACAAGTCGCTAATACGCCCCAAGTTCGAATACGCTTCACCAGTTTGGAACCAGTATAAGCAATGCTAAATGAACCAGATTGAAACCCTACAAAAGAAAGCCGTTCGCTTTATATGTCATCACTTTGATTCAGAATTTTCACACACTAATGTACTTCATTTCTAAGAGCTAACTCCTCTGGTTGTGCATCGCAATACCGAATCACTGAAGTTTTTTTTTATCGTGTTATCAACTCGAAATGCCGCCTTTCAGATAACCATTATGTAATCCTCGCTGAAACGTCCATTATGCGCAGTTATCACCCCCTCAACGTAACCCCGTATTTTGCCCGCACTAATATTTTCAAGTTCAGCATATTTCCCCATACCACAGAAAACTGGAATTCTCTCCCCGGCACAACCCGCTCTCTCCCCTTTGATGAATTTGTGCATCAAGTTGAGAGTCATTGAATATTATTGTATAACACAATTTGTGAGCTTACCTTGTTTTTATCTTATGCCTGTTCCTCACCCACTCCCGCCTGTTCCTCACCCACTTCCTCACCCTTGGGCTTCAGTATATGTAAAAATAAATGAAATCAACAGTGTCGCCAGAATTTTAGCGACCTTACGAGGGAAGAAAGGCCAGCATTTCTTATACAACAACGCTGTTTCGCGCGAGGTTCTGACCAAAATACATATGCGTATACGTCTATCGAATCGCGTCAAAGAATCTCACGCGCTCGCTCCAAGGGAAGTGTAAAATTCTGTGCGGCTATCAATCTACTGTAGACTTCTTTGAAAGAACCATACTGTAATTGGCCGCCAAGGCGATCTCATCATTACGCTGAGCTTGATTTACTTGCCTTAATTAGTTGACCGTGAAGTTGTGGACGTTACGGAATTGCAGTGTGCTGTCAACATGGGTTGAGTATGGTTACAAAAAAAGGGCTGCAGCTCTTGTTTTGCCAAAACTGTCCTGAAACAAATTGTGTGAAAATCATTTTAAGATTAATTCCAAAGAAGGTCTTTATTCGATCAATATATAAAGTCACCATACGTAAAAAAAATTAGTTATCCACCTAAGCAGCTCCGACGGTCTTACATCTTCACCGTAGTGGAAGGGCTGTGAATTTTTTGTTCCCACTTATCTACAGACAAATGAAACATTCAATTTTGTGTATCCTTGCTTAGCTAAGCAAGTATACTTAAAACGAGCGCATTTCATGCCTTCCGCGGACGTCAGTATCAAGGGTTTAGCTTTCAGACGGCAGGTATCGCCTGGATTGAGCCTATAGACGACACGTATCAGTACGTCCGCTACGCAGTCGAAATCGGATGCCTTGATAAATTTGTTGAAGTGAGTTACGGCGCTGATGGAACACCCAAACGGGGACGAATTAACAACGTTAAATCTGTAACTGCGAATTGTTCCTCGTGTTTTCGCGCGTCCCCGTCCCGCACCTACGTGTAAATTTTTGAAAGCGTTTGAACGCTGCATTTTTCGAGTGCATGATAAAAATAGGCTTTTCGCTATATCCTGTCGATCCTGTTCAGAAGTCTGCAAATGCATACGCGCACTCCGCGGACTACCAGAAGTGCGTGCGTGACACACAATTGGCCGTGAGCGCGACCACGGGCGGCGCTACAAAGCGCGCCTCCGTGACGTCTGCTTAGAGATTCTCGCATTTCTCGTGTGCTTCAATCGGGCGCGCTCTCCCTGCTGTTTCTTAGCGTTCGGTTGACGTCTGCTGCTTGCCCGCACCATATTGTCACGAAGCCAAGGACGACGCAGTTGTCTTGCAGGAGAAACAAGTTTATTGGAGCGAACTTGTGCTCCCCTAACAACTCAAAAGAATACAGAGGCGGCGAAGCAGCGGTCAACAAAGTGACTTGCGTCAGCGAGCGTCGCAGAATCGAATGCTCCGGCGTCCGCACTGCAGGCTTTTTATCTTTCGGCGCGCGTGGTTCTCGAAACGTCGATTCACATCGAGAACATAGTAGATCCAAGAAGATTATTCTGGGCTGTTCACGTTAGATCGGAATGCTCTCCCTATCACGACAGATAACACATGCGGCACAGAAAGAAAGAATGGAACACGCGCTTCCCTTGGCGCAGAGATAACACTGACCGGCGCAGCCGGGCGGTAAAAGCAAAACACAAATAAACAAACCCAATGTATGGTTCGCGGCATTACCCCCCCTCTAAGAGTGCATCGACCCGATGCTAACATAAGCGACAGTCCGAACAAATGAAAATAAAAGTTCGTCATCGTCCGTAGAAAGGTTTTAAGCGAACCACGTGGACGACTTCAGGCCGCGTGCGTCGTCGTGATGTGCCGGAGTCACCATCGGGGATCACTTCGTAGGTAAGTTGGCCAACACGTCGTAGAATCTTGTAGGGTCCAAAATACCGTCGCAGGAGCTTCTCACTGAGTCCGCGTCGTCGGATGGGAGTCCAAACCCACACACGATCCCCTGGTTGGTACTCGGCGTCTCGGCGTCGGAGGTTGTAGCGGCCCGCATCCACCAGCTGCTGGTCCGTTATACGAACTCGAGCGAGCTGGCGGGCCTCCTCCGCACGTTGAAGATATCCGTGGACGTCGGCATTGAGGTCGTCGTCTTCTACGTGCGGAAGCATGGCGTCGAGCATCGTAGTTGGCCTTCTACCGTAGACAAGCTCGAACGGCGTCAGCTGCGTCGTCTCCTGGATAGCCGTGTTGTACGCAAACGTGACATACGGGAGCACTTCGTCCCAAGTCTTATGTTCAACGTCAACGTACATTGACAGCATATCTGCGATTGTCTTGTTCAGACGTTCTGTTAGTCCGTTCGTTTGGGGGTGGTACGCCGTCGTTCTTCGGTGATCCGTGTTGCTGTAGCGTAATACTCCTTGCATCAGCTCCGCAGTAAATGCCGTTCCGCGGTCGGTGATTAGGACTTCCGGGGCTCCATGTCGCAGCACAACTTGGCTTATAAAGAACTTTGCCACTTCTTGTGCAGTCCCCCTCGGAAGAGCGGCGGTCTCTGCGTAGCGCGTCATGTAGTCTGTCGCTACGACAATCCACTTGTTCTGTGATCGTGACGTAGGGAACGGGCCTAAAAGGTCCATTCCAATCTGTTGAAATGGTCTCGATGGGACGGCGATCGGTTGCAGAAGTCCGGCGGGTCTTGTCGGCGGCGTTTTTCGTCGTTGGCAGTCACGGCAGCTCCGGACGTAGTGGGTGACGTCAGAGGTAAGGCCGGGCCAGTAGTACCTCGCCTTGATTTTTCCAATAGTGCGCGCTGTGCCGAGATGTCCGGAAGACGGGTCGTCGTGGCACGCTTCCAAAATTTCGTCACGAAGGTCCGCGGGGATGACGAGAAGGTAATTCGCTCTTGTTGCGGTGCTGAAATTCTTCTTCACGAGGACGGAGTTTCTCAGGCTGAATGCTGGTAAGCTGCGTTTGAAGGTCCTAGGAACGGCAACGTTGCATCCCTCGAGGTACTCGATTATGACGCGTAAGTCGGGGTCGGCACGCTGCTGGGCGGCTAGGTCGCTCTCCGTCACGATCCCGAAGAACGCGCTGTCTTCGTCAGCGTCTTGTGGTGGTGGGTCGACGGGGGCGCGGGACAGGCAGTCGGCGTCGGAGTGTTTCCTGCCGGATTTATAAACGACTGTAACGTCGAACTCCTGCAGGCGCAAGCTCCACCGCCCAAGACGGCCAGAGGGGTCCTTCAAATTGGCGAGCCAACACAGCGCATGGTGGTCTGTTACAACCTTGAATGGCCTTCCATACACGTATGGGCGAAATTTTGAAATCGCCCATATAATAGCCAGGCACTCTTTCTCAGAGGCAGAATAGTTTTTCTCCTCCTTCGACAGACCACGGCTGGCATAGGCGATTACCCTTTCGCAGCCGCTTTGCTTTTGGACAAGGACGGCACCCAAGCCTATATCACTGGCGTCCGTGTGCATTTCCGTTTCGGCATTTTCGTCGAAATGAGCGAGCACGGGCGGTCTTTGCAGGCGTTTTTGCAGCTCGCAGAATGCTTTTTCTTGGTCGTTTTCCCAGCTAAAAGGGGTGCTATCTTTCGTCAAGCGCGTGAGTGGCTCTGCAATGCGTGCGAAGTTTGCGACGAATCGCCGGTAGTATGCGCACAGCCCGAGAAATCTTCGCACGCCCTTCTTGTCTTTCGGCCTTGGGAAGTTCGCAATGGCTGAAGTTTTTGCCGGGTCAGGTAGGACTCCCGCGGCGTTGACGACGTGGCCCAAGAACTTGAGTTCCCCGTATGCGAAACGGCACTTTTCAGGCTTCAGTGTCAACCCCGACGTACGAATGGCCTCGAGTACAGACTCCAACCTTGCAAGGTGTTCGTCGAAAGTCCGGGCGAATACCACTACGTCGTCGAGGTATACGAGGCAGGTGTGCCACTTAAGGCCAGCTAGCACAGTGTCCATGACTCTTTGAAACGTCGCTGGTGCTGTGCACAGCCCAAACGGCATCACCTTGAACTCGTATAGGCCGTCTGGGGTTATAAATGCAGTCTTCTCTCGGTCTCTCTCGTCCACTTCAATTTGCCAGTAGCCGGTCTTCAGGTCCATCGATGAGAAGTACTTTGCGTGGCAGAGGTGGTCGAGGGCGTCGTCGATTCGGGGGAGGGGGTACACGTCCTTTTTCGTGATTTTGTTCAGTCGCCGGTAGTCAACACAAAACCTTAATGTGCCGTCTTTTTTCTTTACGAGTACGACGGGCGCAGCCCAGGGGCTTTTCGAGGGCTGTATAATGTCGTCGCTGAGCATGTCGTCGACTTGAGTCCGGATGGCTTCCCGTTCGTGTGTAGAGACGCGGTACGGTGACTGTCGGGTGGGTCGGGCTCCATCTTCGGTTATTATTCGGTGCTTCGCTAGAGGGGTCTGACGTAGTTTTGCGCTCGACGAAAAACATTCGCTATAGCGACGCAGCAAAGCCAATAACTTGTTCCGTTGTTCTTGCGGTAGCGCCGGATTCACGTCGAAAGGCTGCGGGAGCTTGAAGGTTTCAACGGGTGTGCGCTCAAAGTCGGCGACCGCGATCACGTCACTTGCTTCTTGCGCTTCTTCGAGGAATGCAATTGCCGCGCCCTTGTTAAAATGCTGGTACTCCTCGGTGAAATTCGTAACCAAAATGTGGGATTGGTGTTCCTTGAAGCACGCAATGCCTCTTGCGACCGACACACCACGGTTGAGAAGCACCCTTTGATCGGTGTCTACGATAGCGTCGACGTCAGGAGCAGCATCTTCACAGTAGACTGCGACCATCAAGCTTGCGCGGGGTGGCAGGGTGACGTGATCATCGGCGATCCTTACAGCTGCACGGATTTCTGGGTTCGATTCCGGCGTCATGGAGTGGTCGGAGGAAAAAGTTATCGACTTCGTCTGCAGATCGATTATTGCGCCGTTGTCCGTCAAAAAGTCCATTCCGAGAATTACGTCGCGGGAGCAGTTGGGCAAAACGACGAACACCGCAGGGTACGTCGTGCCGTCTATGGTGACGCGCGATGTGCACGTTCCACTTGGCGTCACGAGGTGGCCTCCTGCTGTGCGTATGTGCGGACCGTCCCATCTGGTCATAACTTTCTTCAGTTTAGACGCAAATGGTCCGCTCAACACGGAGTAGTCGGCTCCCGTGTCTACGAGGGCGACTACATCAAAGCCGTCGATGGACACCTTGACGTCGGATGCCGCCTTCCCCGAGTTCCGGGTGCGTCGGGGCGTCGCATCTCGGCTTGTGCGTGTTGACGGTCGGACACTGTGCGTCGTCGTTGTCATCGTCTTCTCAGCGGACGTCTCGGTCCGGTCGGGTGCGCGTCGCGGCGTATAGCTGTCGTCGTGTACGGGAGTCTCGTCAGGTCTGGGTCGGGTCGTCGGGATGAGGGCATGTTGTGAGTCACTGTCTTCCGCGAGTCGTTGCGTCGTTGGAGGGTTTTCATTTTTCCGCGATCGTGCAACTTTACCTCCAGAAGTTGCATCTTTTAGTTTCCCCCGCGTGGGCTGGGGGACCTTCCACGTGAGAACTCAGCATTGCTACGGCGGTTCGGCGACTGGTATGGGTAGGGTGACGGCGAACGGTTGAAACGGGCTGGTCGACGGCTGGTGTTGGACAGGTACTCTTCAATCTCCGATGGGTGCTGGCCAGTTCGGGGGCGGGGTGCGTCGACGGAGAACCCTCGCAAACCGAGCCTCCTGTAGGGGCAGCGACGGTAGACGTGGTCGGCCTCTCCGCAGTGGTAGCACAGCGGACGATTGTCGGACGTTCGCCACACGTCGGTCTTCCTTGGGGCAGGGGGTTGCGCCGCAGGTGGTCGGGCCGGCGAGAGGGGACGACGGTACGGAGCCTCGTGACGATAGGGTGCAGGTGGGCGAGGGCGATGTACAGCAGCCGCGTAGGTCATGGCTTGCGGCTCGCGAGGTGCTACTGGCGTCGTTGAAGTTCCCAGCGCTTGCTGCACTTCTTCTCTAATGACGTCGGTAAGAGAAGCGACTTGTGGTTGCGGCGGCGTCGGGAGCAGTTTCCGCAGCTCCTCCCTCACTATTTCGCGGATAGTGTCGCGTAGTGAGTCGGAGTTGATAGCGCTGGCACCAAGCGTCTCCGAAACCAGCGCATTGATTGGGCGGTCGTACTGCCTCGTTCGGATTTCGAGCGTCTTCTCCATCGCGGCGGCCTCAGACGCGAATTCGGACACGGTCTTGGGGGGGTTGCGAACAAGGCACGCGAAGAGCTCTTGCTTCACACCTCGCATCAGAAACCGTAGTTTCTTTTCTTCCGTCATTCCTGGGTCCGCACGGCGGAAAAGTCGCTTCATTTCCTCGACGAAGATTACGACTCCTTCGTTCGGGTGTTGCGTTCGAGTTTCCAGTAAAATCGCAGCTCGTTCTTTTCTCACCACGGTCGTGAAGGTCTTAAGGAACTCGCTTTTGAATTGCGTCCAGTCGGTCAAGGCGCTCTCGTGGTTTTCAAACCAAGTTCGGGCTGCATCCTCCAAGTAAAAGAAAACATGCCGGAAGGTTTCTTCATCGTCCCACCTGTTGAAGATCCGCACGCGCTCCAGCTTCTCCAACCATTCCTCTGGATCTTCAGCGGGGGCTCCCCGGAACGATGGCGGTTCCCGGGGCTGCTGCAGCATGATTGGCGACGTTGTTTCTTGTACCATGGTGTTGGTTGCAGCGTTCCTTTTCTTGGGCCCTTCTGGCATCAAACCGAACTCGGGCGGTAAATCTTGCAGGCGGGGGCTGGCTCTTGTTGGACTGGCTTGGCGGCTTTTCGAGGTTGTAGTGGGCATGAAGGGTGCGTACCCAGCACCTCCACCAGATGTCACGAAGCCAAGGACGACGCAGTTGTCTTGCAGGAGAAACAAGTTTATTGGAGCGAACTTGTGCTCCCCTAACAACTCAAAAGAATACAGAGGCGGCGAAGCAGCGGTCAACAAAGTGACTTGCGTCAGCGAGCGTCGCAGAATCGAATGCTCCGGCGTCCGCACTGCAGGCTTTTTATCTTTCGGCGCGCGTGGTTCTCGAAACGTCGATTCACATCGAGAACATAGTAGATCCAAGAAGATTATTCTGGGCTGTTCACGTTAGATCGGAATGCTCTCCCTATCACGACAGATAACACATGCGGCACAGAAAGAAAGAATGGAACACGCGCTTCCCTTGGCGCAGAGATAACACTGACCGGCGCAGCCGGGCGGTAAAAGCAAAACACAAATAAACAAACCCAATGTATGGTTCGCGGCAATATTATGCGTGTGCGTTACTTTTTATCATATTAAAAAGGGTTAAAATCATGCACACTATAGAATTGTGTCACATTGTATTGTATCACATTGTAAGAATTGTATCACATCACTTTACATTGTAACGGCATGAAAGTATGCCGACATGCACTATAGCGCGGAAGGTGTAGGTTTAAATAGCCTACTGTGTGTGCAGGCGCGTGCTGGTTTGACGTTTACTTAGCAAAATGAGTCACGACTACTGTAAAGATACAGTAACACTATGTTTGTTCAGACCTGGAGGGATATGTCGGTACATTTCGCAGAGCCATATCTTCTGAATATTCAGATATGCGTTAAAGGAAAACTGCACTCAAGAAGCGGAGGAGGAGGAGATGAAGGAGAAAAATTTATTTAACCGTAAAATCGAGCTGATTTGTGTGCCGGCTCCTCAGTTCAGGAGAACAGAGGAGTAAGAGTGATTTTCTTCAATTTATAGAACGCCATCCCGAGTAGACCAGGATTTCTTCTTTACGGCTGCAAGGGTTGGAAAACAATACAGATCTGCTTGGAAATATTCATCGGTTTCGATTCTTGTAGTATACGCACGTATACTATTTGTTGCGTTCGTTAGCGAGTATTTCAAGCCTGCAACACCATAATCATGTCATAATTGTTCGGTTTGAGAGTCAATTCGTTATGATTACGATGGTTATACGATAGAAATTCGGAGCACAGAAGCCACCTTTGAGTACTCTGGATAGCGTTGTCTGGGGCGCGATCGCGGTGATGTAGCACGAACCTTATCATTGTATTCGCATGTAAATAAACAACGCATGCTGGGGATATGCACCTTCTTGCACGCAGCCACAACAAAAGCCAATTTGTGAAGGAGGTACTGTATGCCTTACAGCGTGAAGAAAATATCCACACGATCTTTCCGAGCCTCCCAAACATCCCCAAACCTACTAATAAGACGTTTGTGAGGGTGCCGAAAAATTAATGTGTTGGGCACAGAAAAAAAAAACTTCATCTGATACAAGTCAACACAAACGAAAGAAATAGAAGACAGCCGCTTTATTCACTTACTACCTGGATAGAGGAGTCCCTCAAGGATCAATCTTGGGACCCCTATTGTTCAACTTGGCAATGTCCCGGGTAGCACGCCGGCTCGACACTGAAACCGCGGCCCGCTTCACCATTTATGCGGACGATATTACTATATGGACAGAGGCAGCTGACTTTCCTTCTCTGGAAGATCAAATAATCGAACTTCAAGCGGCTGCCCACAGTCTAGAGTCATCATTGTGCGAGTTGGGGCTTACGCTCGCTCCAGAGAAGACAGAGATCTTGGCAGTGTACGGCTGCAAACCACCTCCATCGATCCCCACCATTCCAGTGACAATTTCGAACAAGACGATAATCGCCTCAACAGACCCCATAATGTTGCTAGGACTGCCCATTGGAACGAAGAACAGCGCTAACACGTGGCTACAGCGCCTAAAGAAAAAGTGGAAAGGCATCCTTCAAAACATTCGGCGTCTCTCTAACAAATATGGAGGAGCAACTCAAGCCGCCACACAGGCGTTAGCCAGGGCCGTCACACTGAGCACCCTTACTTACGGGGCACTGGCTTACGACCTCAATAAAACTCACACGAAGGCCATACAGGTACTACATAGGGCCACTCTTCGCGTGATCAGCGGACTGCCTCGGCACACCCCTATCCACAGTTTGGAGCAATCGGTCCCCCTTCCACCTGTGTCAGCAATCATCGAAGAAGCAAAAGCACAGGCCTCCTTCAAGCGGCCGCTAACCCACCAAGGGCTGTCACTGATTGCATGGGACGAACGTAAAATCCCCACAACATGCACATTTCCAGTACCTATCGCACCTTGGGCACGACCGGACTGCGTCACAGCGCCGCACTCGCACCCCATCGGACGCAGAAACCCTCAGTTGCGTAGACAACGCATTCTGCAGATGCATTCGGCCTAGCAGGACGGCGCAGTCGATATATACACTGATGCTAGTGTGACCCCTCAATGTGTTGGCCTTGCATGGACGTGCCCCGAACTTCCTGCTCTGTCGGGATATTGCACCATGATGTACCCCACCTTAACAAGTTTTGAAGCAGAACTGCACGCTTTGAACGCCGCTGTATCATCCCTCCTGTATGACAGTACGACGGCTCTCCCACCTTCGCTTCGACTCATCACGGACTCTTACGAGGCCATACAGGCACTTCGATCCCATACCACCACTAACCCCATTGTGCATGAAATTCTCTACCAAGTGCAAATTCTTCAACGGAACCACATCACTGTCCGCTTTGACTGGGTACCTGGCCACGAGCCGAACTCGACTGGTAACCAGGCGGCTCATGCGGCCGCACAGGAGTGTGCATTAACTCAAACTCCGCTGGTCTCTGCCGAGGAACCGTCTCGTTCATCTACACCATCTCCGTCGTTGCGGATTCATCGCTACAAATTGGATAGGCGTCAACGACTAAAAAACCTTACTCCTACCGGCTACCTAAGTAAACTTCCGCTTTTACCACGTAGCGGCCAGATCTTCATCAACAAGTTTATCACAAACACTGCCTTCACACCGGAAACAGTTCGTAAATGGTACACGCCTCACCTTCCTCCCCGATGTCCTCATTGCCAGTCAAGCCTCCCAGCCGACCTCCGGCACTTGGTCTGGACATGTCCAGCCTTCAATCGCCACCGTACCTTCACCGCCCCGAACCCTCAACCAGACCCAACTCTACTGGACATGTCCTTACTCGCACAAATAGCGACGTATTCTCTAAAGAGTGGCCTAGCACGACTGGTATAACAGCGCCATCGGTGACTGTCGTGCTTGGACTATTTAGCAGTGGACACAATTAAGACTCCAGCCTATATATGTATACGGCTGCCTCAACTATTCGACTTCATCGAAACATAATGTGGACAAGTGCTTAAGTTATTGGCTTCCATTTCCCTCCTTTCTTCCCTTCCCACGCTCGGACCTCTGGTCTTCCTGTCTTAATAAAGGTTTTTCAATCAATCAATCCTGCTGTGCGATGCGCGTGCAGGGGCCCTCTGCTTGGTGCGTTGCATTAGACTGTTGAGTCTTCATAAGTACATCTAAAAAATACTCTAGGGAAGCCTACGCATTTTGAATATGTACTTATCGAGGAGCTCTGGGCGCTGAACCTTGCGAACAAGCTAGGAAGGACGAGTTGCACACGATCTTCTGAGCGATGCTCTGAAGAAAGTTGTTGTCTCTCTCCTCGTGTGTTGCAAACGTGGGGGGGATACAGCTTCAAATTATTCAGATGTGTCAGAAGCTGGCAAAAATAACTGAATTACTATAAATACGCTTTTTAATTCACTAAAGCATCAAAGGGGGCAATTTCTAGCTCAGGCACTGCTGCCCCTCACAAGCGGAGTGTAGCAGACGATAGCGGCGCGAGCCCCTAAGCCGACGTCAGAGCCAGGGGGCGCCGCTCAGACATCTAACCGCCAATAGGGATAGAGTAAATTTAGATTGAATGAAACTTGCTTCGGGAGTCCAAAGAAAAAGTTTTTTTTTAAGGGAAACTTCTCCTAATAGAAGGAGTTAGCTGCGGTGGGCTTCAGATACCAAATTTCCTTGGGCCTATTTAAATAATAAAAGGGAGAACATATTTTTTCACCAATTTCTCTAATATCGGGAATTACGCACGTTAAAGCACCCTTCAAAGATTTCACTTCTTTCTCTGCTGCAGTTTGTAAGGTGGCTCCGTATATATCCAGGCCCGGCAGTGCCTTCTCTGCATACTGTGCAGAACTACTGCGGGAGGCCCAACGCTTTCGCGAGGAGATGTTGAACGCGCATTACTCGCAGTCAACTAGTCTCATAATTAGTAGTGGGTAGTTCAAATAGTAGCCAACACGCTGTTTGCTCTGGCTGAAGCAAGCGATACGCGAAGAAAAACAACTTTACCATCCCTTCTTAACGAAATATGAAAGAAATTTGAAATAAATATGAAAGAAAGAAAGAAACAGATCAAAATCAAAACTGCGTCGACAGCTCGCAAAAACCTTCGCAGAAATGGCGCCCAATCTTCAAAGACACAAATCGCAAACGAAGACCGAACCCACCCGGCGATTTTCGGCGCACTAAGTAAACGTATTTACGAACGATCTAAATGTATACCGATACGTGGTTTTGTGAGATATATCAGGCATACTATTGTACTCATTTTCATAATCGATGCGGGTATTGGCTTATTTAGCGACGTTCCCGTTTTGTGGTTTTCATGTAATCGTTTTATTTCAGTGGAAGCCTGGTTTCAGAGATATATTATCAGAGCTTTTCGTTCGGCCAACTGGTCCTTAATTAGTTTTTTGACAGGACGCTGTCTGTCCCACTAAAAAAGCTTTCGGCTTAAAATTGGCTGGAATCGGGTAAAGCTACCAAATCTATAATGGCGGTTACCACCACAAAGTATGCAATTTTCACTAAAAGTGAAGTAGGGTTAGTGCAGTTGAGATGAACTGTCCTTTTTTAAGTACGTTTAGTTAAATTTAAAAAGAACACAGGTGGGTACCTGTGCCGGGACGCACACATTTCAAGGCTGTGGCTCGTGAGCGGTTGAAAAGAAAGTCCAAGTATATGTGTACCCATGAAGTGCAAGCGCATATAGTTCGTTTAACACGACCTTTGTGGAACAAATTCCAATTTTTTTCTTTTGCGCGTAAATTTTCGTGGTGGCATTCAGCGTATTTTATGTGCAGCGAGAACACGTCAAGGAGGCGTTAGAGTTCGATTGTTCAGAATTACACAGTGGTTGGCGAATGAATTCTGGTGTGCTGCAGGGGTTTGCTAGACAAATTTCCAACTGCCTCGCCATCCGATGAAACTGAACATTCAAGCACCACAGAAAAAAAAAAAGAACGAGGAATAGGAGTGAAGGAAAACACAGAAAAGCGCTGACCAGTGCTTTCCTTCACTCCTACTCCTTGCTTCTTTCTGCGCTGTTTGTTCAGAATGAACTAACTGGCCCCACTTGAGTCGTTCATTCCGCCCAAAAAACTGCCGCATTTCTTCACTCGAACGTCGTTTCCGTTTCAAGTCTAGACAGCTCAGTTCTGAATGTTGTAAAATTAATACAAAGGCGACCGTTGAGCTGAAGAGGTGATTCTCAATAAACTGAATTCAATATGAAGGCGCACCCGAGTGTACTCGAACGGCGCACAGAAGCTAGCTCGGTTATTCATTCATTAATAGGAGAAGTATCAGCGACCCAGCTGGCTACCTTGTGGTGGTATATTTATCAAGCAAGACATTCTGTCTGCGATGTTTGTTTCCCGTGGCGAGCGTCAAGTGGCCGCAAGTATTATACGAACAACTCAGAAACGAAATGCCTGGGTGTCCAATGGTTCGTTCAGGGCATTGCTGGTGAAATTAAACAATAATACTGCTCTAAGCTGGACAGACGTACAAACTCAACGCCTTCTGGTTGGACCCGCTGTTAAACGTGTGCTTGCTTCGACCTTTCTGGTTCATCTGACCCGGACAACGAGAATTTAGCAGTTTTTCGGTGACTGATTCAGCCTGAGACAAAACTCGCCGCACCACACAATAAGACCGCGCCCTCAGGTAGCCAGCAGTCGAGTGCGGCACAAAAAGATTGCCATCGGCGCCTCTTTTCCGGTGTCCCTTGGCGGCACGCGACAAAAAAGCGTCGTCCCATTGTCTTTCGCGGTGCGGTGACGCATCCCCCCCGCGAAGTGGTCAGTGAGATTTCGAGCATACAGCGCTCCGCGCCCGGCGTCGGGGGGCTTCCACGGGGGGCCCGGGCCGGCGGTTGCGCGCCCGAGGCGTCGTGACGCGGGGCAGGTGGCCGACTGGAGGGAATCAATAGTGCCGGGGAGGTGGTTCGGCCGTCTGTCGCCCTCCCCTTGCGCGCCGGCGGCGGCGGCGGTCCGTATACCTGCCCCTACCTCATCCAGGTGTGCTGGCCCTCCTCTCCCGGCGGCGCGCCATTGGCCCGCGCGGGCTGCTGACGTCAGCCGGGGCGCACCACAAAAGGTGCGCCCTTGGCTTAGCACAGGCACCGGGGGGAGGGAGGGGGGGGGGAGCGAATTAAAGGCGAAGCAAAACACAAACGCGTGCCGGGTGGGGGGCGAAAGCAAGCCACGGCCCAGCGAGCGCGACGGCGGCACATGGATCGGCGAGCGCGTAGCTGCGGCCAGTTGTTGCGAGGAGAGCGTCTGAGTCGCTGCTGCTGCTGACGGCGGAGAGTGTGCGGACAGCCAAGGCGCGCCTGCCGCAGGTGCGCGTTCTGCCCCGAGCCCCGGCCCGCGAGAGCGCCCGACGCTCTGCTGCTGCTGCTGCCCAGCTCCGAGGCGGCCCCATGCGCGCAGTTAGGCCTAGCTAGACAGACCCCGCACGCCACGACCACCGTCACCTCACCGCCGACGACGACGACAGCGGCCCGGATTACGACAGGGAGCCCCGCACACACGCCAGCGCGTCCTCATGTCCGTGGCCAACACCGAAAGCTCGATGACTCTCAGCCAGAGCATGGACTCCGTCAACACGGTCGCCGAGGAAGAGGTGAGCACGAGGTCTCTTTCCCCCCGGTGTAGCGGGTAGACCTGCGCGGCCCTTCGCCGAAACCCCGGGCTCGTAAAACGGCGTGGTATGGCGCCACCAAAGCTCATTACTAGAAGCGAGCGCCGCTTTTTGCTTTTCGACTTTTTTTTTTCCTTTTTGCTTCTTTTCGCTTCCCCATTGTGCGTGTCAGCTGCTGTGGCGGCCTTTGAAACGGAACATCTGCTGCCTGTCTCGACGGTCGTCCCCATAGTTGCCCGATGTGCGCCCGGGATTGCCGGAAACGGTTTTCGTTTTTCAAATCCTTCGCATTACGCATTCCTTTTTTTCCGTTTGCTTTGCCGGAAAAATTGTTGGCACTCATTAGCAAGAGCCGCTCTCTCGAACTCGCTCGGTTCGTCTTGTTCGCGCGCATAGCGAAACTATGCGCACATGCCGCCGACTGCGCCCTCGTATCGGCGCTAAACGAGATTCAAGCCCGCGTTTTATGAAATATCTTTGAAAGAAGCGCCACTCGTGTGGCGAACGTGTCACTGTGTAATTTGCGCGAGCTCGTTGCTTCCGTTCATAAACACTGCTCCACAACTTGCGGATCATATATCTGTGTGACGCTGCAAGAGACGGTTACTCTTTCCCGACACTGGTGCACTCGTCGTACGCTGGGCGATGACATTTTTCCTGTTAACAACGGGAAAACGGCTTTTTCCGTAGCGCGCTCGGGAACTCCGTCGTATGC
This sequence comes from Haemaphysalis longicornis, assembly GCF_048455015.1. Taxonomy (NCBI): domain Eukaryota; kingdom Metazoa; phylum Arthropoda; class Arachnida; order Ixodida; family Ixodidae; genus Haemaphysalis; species Haemaphysalis longicornis. Next base: position 225,470,968 of record NW_027526361.1, read on the forward strand.
AGGTATCTGGCTCGATTCCTGTTCTCTGTCCGATTCCCGCTAGCCACGGATTAAATTAAACGTGGCAGTCAAGGAAACCCGACCGCGGATTCTCGGGTTCCGCTGTTGTTAATGGCATCGTACCCTGTGCAGGATATATCTCCTTGAGCGGAAGCGGTGCGGACGCCAAGTTACTGAAGGTCAGAATTAATTTAAATTTGGTTTCAGAAATCAAGGCTAAGTTAACCGGCGCTTTGCCTCCTGATACACACATTCCACGTCTGCATTTTCCCTTTCACCGTTACCGTGAGTTGCTTCATTACTGCAGTTCGTACAACGTACCGTGGAAAATAAGCCCTTTATTCCGATGCTTTTTTGGTAGTCAATTACTACGACGTTGCTTATGTCTAACTTGAACGCGCGTCCACTAAACTAAACATCACCCCCTTCAAGCTTTCCACTGTCCTGCTTACCAAATGGTCTCAGAGAGCTTCGAAAGAGGCAAGCTGTGTCTGTCCACGCGCTCGACATGTGCAGGACGATGTAGTGTCATGTACGAGTAGCAGCCTTTATTGCACAGTCAGTATTAGGATTCAGATGTCATTAAGGAAGCTTGTTCCGACTACGGCCTTGTCTACAGAATCCCCCCGTCTGTGCTCGCATAGAAGGCTGCAAAGACCGGAAAAATGATTTTGGGGGTTCGTGTTGATACCAAGTAAAAACTACTCCACAGATGCATTAGAAATTATTTTATTTAATCAAAATGCACAGGATTCATTTATCTCTTCAAGAAAGCAAAAAAGGAATCAGTAGGACTGTAAGAACTCCCGAATTTGGGTTTACGCAGGAAAAATGTGCAGTTGCTGACGAACACTCACAACACCTGATGATTTCCGATCTTGCATATAACCTTAATCGCTAGCACCTCAGTTTCCAGTAAACTTCAGCTTTAATTTCATTCGTGCTGGCTAGTATTGCAACGACTTCGTCTTCAAGAAGAACCAGATGGGGCAGGAATACTTGAATGTAGTTCATCTATGCGTTAAGCAGGTGCTTATGAAACCTGTGTTAAGAGAATTACCGCTATTTGCTCTGCTTAAAACGCTTATTTTATAACTTTATGCTTAGATAAACCTGTGTTAAGAGAATTACCGCTATTTGCTCTGCTTAAAACGCTTATTTTATAACTTTATGCTTAGATAGTAAAGCGAGCCGGCGTAGCGTAGTCCGTAAGGTATTGGCTTCGGAACGAAGGGGACCCAAATTGGACGTCCCTCTTTTCACCAGTTCAGAGGAGGCTTCATTCGGACAAACCCCAAATACGGTTTGCTATTGCACTAATACCGCTGCGTTTTTGCTTTACCTTGTTCCCACGTTTTAGGACGTGAACAGGTTCCCGACCACAAATAACATCAAGCCTTTGCGCTCGCTCGTATTTTAACGCCGATATGTAAACGACAATGAAAATCTTTAGGGGATTTGGACCATTCGACTTCACAGTGGCGTAAGCACTGACTTGAACAAACTTTTTCGCCGATAATTTGCTTCGCAAATCATTATAAATGTGTTTCAGTAATTGCGACATAGTTCAAGATGTTCACTACTCTGCTGCACATTTTTTATGCTAGTGTGAGTACATGGTGGGGCATAAAGCACGCGAGAAGTGATCACGGGGCATCAAAACCAGTCTTCAAAGCAAAAGTTTGGCGAAGCATATATGGGTACCGGAATAAATGCAAGCATTAAGGCCTGTGGCAGACATTCTGCAGTCCTGCATCTGTGAGGGGACCCAAATATATGGTGCTGAAGACGTTAGATAACAGTGTGTCCAGCATGACAAAATAGTTTCCAACCCTATAAGGGTGTCTACACAACGGTAACTAACTCTCCCAACGCCTTAAATCGATTAGACTTATTAGTTTTCCCAAACTTGTCTTCGGCAACTAAATGTATATTATAAAAAAGTACATGACCTTGCGTATCTCTTTTCTGTCCGGTTGTTTCGGGCAGTCATGGGTGATTTGCCGTTACAAGTTAGGAAATTTCTCGTTCTCCACGTTTCACCTATACTCAAACTATTTTATTCAAAATGTAAATTTCGAATCTCCCAGAAAACGTGGCCGTGGCCCCCTAGGTGCGAAGTCAGTTTACCTTAAGACTTGAATTCTAACGTAGAACTGACCAGCACAAAGGATTGCGTGTTGCCAAAGGCGAACTAAGCATTCAATGGGAGTTAGGGTGTTCATTGGTTCTCTCCTTTCTTATTTAGCATGGTCATTTTGTACCTTTCAAGCTTCTTTTTTGGCTATACTAAGGGCCAGTGAAGCTGCTCCTAAAAGAGGTCTTGTTTATTAATAAGATTCGTTCAAATCGAAAATCCATACAAAACCCAGCCCGTGTTTGGCTCATCTCCGCGCGGCACTAATCAGCATAATATCACCAATAAACTGTGGCACCAGAAAGGACACTGGTCAAACAAAAACTCTTCTTATCTCTGAACGGCTTTTCCCCGGCTAGTCTCCAATCGTTTAAATGATGGCAGTTAAGCGCAAAGTGAACCCTGCTGCATATACATCTGCGGACATTCGTCTTAGTTACGTGTTAGTTGCGTCATAATTACGTCTTCGTTTATCGAGCGCTGCTGCCTATACTGCCGTGGACGTTCGTCCTAGTTATGTCTTAATTACGTCTTAAATTTTCATTGTAATTTAAAACTTGTATGCTTTTATGCAAGTGAAGTCTGACGCAGCTCATAGAAGTATTACAGAACCAAGGTTGCATTCAAATCTTAAGATAAAGCTCAAAATGATCAGTAGAAGGCAATTGTGCTCTTAGCTTTTATATCGCGATTGTACCAAAGGGCTCACACAAGGCTGAACTGGGCTCCGTAGACATGTTACCCAATGGCGTTATCTTTACCAAACGAAACGAAGCAAAGTGTAAGGTTTACACTCCCATGCGGTAGCCGCCACAGCCTACAGCTGAATAGGTAGCCCCTTTTACTAAGGGGCTACAGCTACGTTGCGAATGCCTTGTCTTTGTTATACGTTTGAAGCTTCTTCGCGAGTCTATGTACGAATGATTTACTGTCTCTTCTGAAGGGCATGCCGATCCTTTTCAAATTGTACTTCTCGGAGTCAGGATTTTCCACAGATGTGCCTATTGCGTCTTTTATCGGCCATGTTTCGGGAGAGAGGATATTTTCTGTCCGCAATTACTCTGTCAGTCCTCGTCTTGTAAAAAATAGCAGTCGTTGGTAACAATGCATGTTGCAGAACATTGTCCTTAGAAGAGTTGCCATGCAAAGTATTCCTTTATGCAAAAAATGAGGATAACAAGGTATAAAGCTGGTAGAATCTCGAGAAGCCTTCTCCTGAGTCTGATTCATTTGGTATGGTTAAATATTCAGTGAACGGTTCTCGAAGCGATTTGTGGTTCACTGACGACTTGAAACTTGAATACTCGTGAAACCGCACTATGACGTAAGGATTTTATTCACGAAAACCTGGGCAGTTCACGATTACACCCGCACATGAAGATAACTGAGCTGGGGAAAATTTGAGACAATGTGATCAAACCGGATCGTAGAACACGTTTGCGCCACTCTCTAGAATACTGTAGGCGCAGGAGAATAAATCAACTCGCCTTTTCTAACTACCATATATTGACTGGTAACTATGCAGATTTCGCTGTGCGTTACTTCGCAGCGTTTTGATGCAATACTGTTGCGAACTTCTGCTACATACTTCCGTAACATGCCCCTTGCGAGACATTATGCTATTAATAGTAAGGACGTAGTTATTGGTTATGGTAAATAATAGCCAGAACAACTGGCTGATAGAAACGTCTTAACCATATAACCAAAGCTATTATTATAAGACGGGACGCGAATGTGAATGCTCTTCAAAGGGTTCACAAAGAACACGTGTACCATTGAGCTTGCTTGGACGCGGTGCAAGCAACGGAAAACCGCCTACGCTTTGTTCCTTCTTTTACTGCAGCTGTGTTCTTGGTAAAAGAGGAAATCGTAAGACTTACTGGGCGCCACAGATGGGCAGCAATTCTTTTTGCAACTGCCATATTTTCGCTCGAAGAGTACGCTTTACAAAATGCAGCTGCATCTTTTGTTATGGGTGCTGGTGCTTGCTTAGGCAAGGCGAAGCTGATTTCACGATGAGTATAGTTAAACTACTCGTAATTTGCGTGGGTTTATAATTTTCTTGTCGATGTAGAGCATCGCGAGTGAGGAGGCTGTGTGATATCCAAAGTGGCCCGAGATTGTAGCGCTCTCTCGAGCGATGCTAAATAAAGTGTGGTATTTTGGTCGTCGTCCAATTAATACGCACGCCATAATATTCACCGAAGCAGGTTTTCGCACGTGTACATGAAGTATAGCGGTTGCAGACAATCCACGCAATGTTTCTGTGCGTGTTTGTGAACAGGAATAATAAAGAAACATTGGTTAATCAAATACGTTTTATTTTCTGCTCCTCACTTTTAGTTTGCATGACTACATGCAAATCGTGCTTCATAGTCACGATTGCAAATGACGACGTAGATATGAATTAAGCGTGCAGAATCCTCAGCAACAAGCGTAAACGATAACAGGAATACGCGTAGGGCGAAGAGGTCAATGAGCGACGTTCAAATGACGCCATGTTTCGCACATCATGGCGTCATGTCAATGTCCACTATATGTGTGGAGGGCACCTTCAAAACAGTTTGCTCTCCCCATGGTTCATCCAAATGACAAAGCATCTTTAACAAATCAAGAAGGTCGATACCGACTAAATCAGGGACCGTTCAGGAACGCTACTCTTGTGCGCATGCCTAGGACAGTATACGAGTATACCGAAAGCACATTCACAGGTATAACCACATGTGCAGCAAGGATCTTAGTCACGTCTATATTTTTCATAATATTTCGGAATATTTCAGCTGCTGTATTTTTCAGCATATAGAAGGGGGCCGCAAACCCACGTCATCATTTTGCAATCCCGTTCGCAATTTTATTTCCTATTCTTTTGCAAGCACCTACGTCGTTCGCTGCATCCCACGGCCTACATTGCGACGCTTCGGGATATCAAAAAGCCATAATAAAATAAACACTTGCGGTCTGTCTTCTTCGCACCACTTAGCGAAGCAACAATCGCGGTCACCTATACACACCGATCTCGGGATATATGCTGAAGCGGCCAGGATATATAGATATATGTCGCACTTCTATCAGAATTATGCTTTCTGAAAATAGGCAGTCCGTTTGAAGTCTCAATGCATGCGATGTGTCATACAGCAGAGTTTAATAATAAAAGAAGGGAAGAAAGCAAGGGACATCTTGTCGAGCAACGTTGTTGACATGTATATTCCGACCTCGGTGCTGTTTTTGCGTGCTTTTGACGGCGACGATTCCACAACTCGTGGTTTGGCAGCTGAGTACTGTGCGTGCTCGATTCGGGGAAATTTAGAACCTGCAGGGAACGCACGATAGCGGTTTCAATTTGCAAAAGTGTTCGAAAATCTCGATAATTGTTTCAATTTGCAAAAGTGTTCGAAAAGCTCGATAATTGTTTCAATTTGCAAAAGTGTTCGAAAAGCTCGATAATTGTTTCAATTCGCAGAAGTGTTCGAAAATCTCGATAGTTGTTTCAATTTGAAAAAGTGTTCGAAAAGCTTAATAATTGTTTCAATTTGCAAAAGTGTTCGAAAAGCTCGATAATTGTTTCAATTTGCAAAAGTGTTCGAAAAGCACGATAATTGTTTTAATTCGCAAAAGTGTTCGAAACTTCGAGGGCTTCAAAAAATTATATTGGAAAATGTCATCTCGATTACACGGTAGCCCTGGGAAAAGCGTCCGTAGGTTGATACGACAGTTCTTAGACATCCGGAAGACGGGTCAGCTGTATTTCAAGGGAAAAGCACATCATTAAGCAACTCAAATTCTGTTCCTGCCCGTGGCAACGTGTATCTTCACATTCCCCATCACCATGAGAAGGGTCTCGGTTACAGTAGATAAAGTCTGTAAGCATCTGGTATTCGAACATTTTTTGAAGAACTACATTTCAGTAATGTAAGCACAGCAACATATAATTCAGTAAGCTGCGCTGATTGATTTTTTAGCGTAAATCCTTTTTGTAACAATGCAAGCCAGGCTTATCCATATATAATTAAAACAGAAAGAACACTTGACCGTTGCTGCTGAATAAATACGGTATACGCTACACGTGCGATGAAACTTTGACATCTCATTTTCGCTCGAGCACACAGACCTCACAGCCAGGTTTTTTTACGTCTGGAATAAGCCAACCAGATGGCAAGTGCAGTTGATTGAGTCTGTTTATCCTTATTGTATCACATTTTTTTTATTTTTTTTTCTCTAGGCAAACCTAGCCTTTGATGCTTCCTCGCAATGATAATCAACGCAATTACACAAAAAAAGAAATCGAAACACATGCCGCTCTCCATGACCTGTTTTCATTCTCCTAACTCAATGAAAAAAAGGTTACAGACGGAACGAGGGTAGAGTTTCAATCATCTGACAAGCTCGGTCACATTCCATAAAAAAAAGGCGGGAGTTTTTAGAAGCGTAAAATATGTTTGAAGTTTTCCTGGCGCCGCGCTTCGTCTCGTCGCCAGCTGAATGCCCGTCCGCCGGCATCAAATCCGTTAGACTTTCACTCGTGTAAATTCGCGTACAGTCCGCCGGCTACTATAGGGGCTGGGACCACGAGTAAAACCTGCGCGGCGAGGTTTTGCGCATGTCGATTAGTGCGCCGTGGAGACTTTCTAGACCTTTACAGAAGGGCTATAGCTTTGCGCAGCGGAACCCTTGCTCGGTATCTACGCGACCGGTAGCCAGCGTGGGGCTGAAATGCGGATCGTTGCAAGGGGTCTTGAAGGAAAACTTCGGTCAGCCCAGCGAGCAGTTAGAAAGATGATAGGAGTAACACTAAGGGGTACGAAGCGAGCGTGTTGGATTAGGGAGCACAGTCGGGTGGAAGACATATTATGATAGCTCATATTAAGCGGAAAGAGTGCTATTAAGCTACGCATGCGCGGAGAACTGACAACCGCTGGGCCATTAGGCTAACGGAAAGGCTACAGAGCGACGGGTCTATAATGGGAAGACCATTTAACTTGATTTAGGGATAAGATAATTTTGGGGCCAAAACAGCGGCGGTTGGAAGAACAAGGGGGAGGATTTCGTCCTGCAGTGAACGCAGGCTTATGATGATGATGATTATGATGATGATGATGAGCCAAACATTTCTATTGTAGGCCTGGAACGTTGCTTCCGCTCGTAGGTATACGAGCAGTGCTGGCGTAATATGACGACAAAGGCCACCCAATTTGGATTCTGGAAAATGAAATTTGTTTTTGCTTGATAAATCAAAAGCTTTACTGTCAATACGGGGTTGTTTTTTTTTTCTTTTCACAACTTAAATCCGTCGCTGTTCATCCTAGTGGTTGTTGGATAGTCACCGACGACAAAGGCGAAAATTGTTCGCGTACTGTCATCACTGCAGTGTCTTCTCTGCGCGGTCACTACTTCGATTCCTTTCGCCTTAACAGGCGGCTGCCTTCGGAAGGCAGTTTCGCGTGCAAAGACGGATAGATTAAGATGTTCTACACTGTACGGATGCCCGCATTGCACTTAAAGCAGCGCAATAATTCCGGCGTGTTCCTTTATTACGGTCTCTTCCACACCTTTTTATTCGTGAATAGTTTTCTGAGATCTGCTCCAAGATAATTCCAAGGATTGCAAAGGTGCATCCCTATTGAACTGGGGCAGATTGCTGAAGGTCACTTTTTTCGCGCTGAAAGTTGACCCTTAAGATGTCAGCTTCGCATGACCCACTTTTTAGTGCTAACAAAAAGCAGGAAGGTACATGGTTCGTTATTGCTTGCCAGGCGGATAATAAGTTCAGCTTTTCTACGAGTAGTCGGACTAATAGGCCGGCGGAAATCTGCTAAAGAATGAATGATTGAAGCACTTCTAAAATATTACTGCGTTTTGAAGAACAACGCGCCTAGAAGGAGATTGGAATCGGGCTTTAACTGGTGCGAAGTAGGAACAGCAAAACATTATTCCCGGGAACGCCGTGGGAGAGGAGAGCAGAGGAGACTCTGCGAACGGCCGCAGCTGGCGGAGTCCAGGCAGGGCGCCGATGCCGAGCTCCGCGACTGCTGTCGGCCGCCGGCCGCATCGCTTGTCGTCTGGCTCGCGTGAAAGGACGAGAACGCCCCTTGACAGGCCGCCCGACTGCACTGTACGACGCCACTTTCGTCTGGAAGCGGGAAGAAGAAAGGGCGAATCGGAGGCAGGCGCCGCGCTCTTCATATTCTCGTCGGCCGCCGGTCGGTCTATAACGGCGTTCACGATAACCGGATAAATAAGGGCGATTGACCCGATCGCCTTTCTGCCACCCAGAGTGTACGCTTTTTGGTTCGTACGCTCGCCGTCTGCGTTGCTAAAAGGCGTCGTCGTTTACTACGTGAATAACGGCAACGCAAAGCAAAACAAAACCGTTCCACTTCCGAGATTCCATCAAAGGGTCAGGTTGCGAATTTGTATGCACGGAGCGGCGTAGCAGAAGGGGCGAAGCTAGCTAAATAAATTTCGGATCGAGTCAACCTTGCGGGGATTGAAAATGAAATTACATCGGAAAACATCTTAATTTTCCTTATACTAAATGCCCACAATAACTAGAAGCCAGCGACGACCACACCGGCCACCTCGGGGCGAGCCATGCCGGCAAAATCTTTACTGCAAAAACAATGACTGACCCTTTGTGCGAGAAAGCTGGCGTCCGGCGTAGGCGTTGGCGCCTCGTATACTGAAAAACGGCTTCTTGAGGACCGCATCATTGCTTGCACATGTCGCCACCAGCGCCCTTTCTGGTGTTCTACTCTCACTTTTGTCGGCGTTTTTCGAGGTAAGAGAGCAGACAAATTCACCATCATGGCAGCTACAGTGACGTCAGTAACTTCACTGTGTACAGTGACGTCATTGGAAGCTGCGCGCTCCGCAATATGATACAAACACAAGTTAACGACCGCACCGCTTAGAAACGTAGAGCCACGTGGAAAGTGGAGAGCAGCAGATGTACCTGTGAGTGCGGTGTTCGGCGGCATAGCACGCACGCACCACACTGACCGGGAACAGCGGCGCAGCAGTCATAATTACTCGCAGCGCACAAGTGGGAGGAACACCCAACCGCGTTCAGTTGGACATGAATGATTCGCATTCACAATTCGTAAGAAGGGCTCAGGTGTCCTCGGATTTTAAACACGAAAGTCTTTGTTGGTCTACTTAAACGCATGAATTTTGGTCTGTCTGTCTGTCTGTCTGTCTGTCTGTGACTCGATTCACCCGGCCGGCCAAAGGGAAACAGAATCTGCGCAATATTCTTGTATACTCACAGCCAAACCTAAACGTCTAAGTCCGGTGTCAGTGTTCATACTTGTCAACATTGTTGAACAAGAACAAAACATTACGCAAATGTGCGGCAGAAAATCAAGACATAAGTGATATTTGCAGTGTTCTTTTTATTAAAAAAATTATGAATGCTTGGTTTTTGCGCGTGTACACCGTAGGGCAGCGCTGGCATCGAGGAACCCGGCTTGGGGCAGTACAACGCGGTAAATTTGAATTGACTTGAGCAAACCTCAAGCGTGTTATCTTGGGAGGAACGAGACGGGAGAGGAACAGCATGAGAGGTGAGCGGGAAAGAGAAGGGAGGCGTTTCCATGGCAGGGGCGCCAGTCGACTGCCGTCTTTCGTCGACATTTGCAACGAAAGGAACAGATACGCCGCCATTTTTTTTTGTTTCTCTTACTTCATTGTGTATGTAAGAGCAATCATGGCCCACAATTTCTTCCGGACTGCATTCCCCAATTCTGACCGCAAAGTATTTCATGACATAGCGAACCTACGCAGATCGCGATTCTGGTGATTTAAGCTGTTCCGGAGAGGGAGAGAATAAAATTTATTGAGTAAATGGGAGGGGGAATGAGGGAGAAGGCCATGTAATCGGAGCCTTATCTCCAGGAGTCCGGTGGCGCAAGCTCCGTCCCTCGTCCTGCTGATCCTGCAAGGAAGAGCTGGCAGCTGCGCTGCCTCCAATATCTCAAGCGTTATATGCGTTCTGTGCCTACCATATTATTGGACAATTCCAGGCTGTGCGGAATTGATTTCCTTTGTCCTGGCATTCGCGGCAGTTTTCATTGAATTTTGATGGGAACTTGTTCCAAGAGCGGTGAGTTTCAACTCCGGCGACAAGAGTGGGATTTGTGTGTGTGCGTGTTTGGTAGTGTAGCGGGGTGCGAAGCGGCACTCCAAAAGGGCCGCCACCACCGCCCCACAGTAGTCGTGATGTCGGCCCGTAGAGAGAAGAGTCGGCCGACCGCGGCGCATCTAGCCGCGGCGGACTCCCAAATCGGCAAACAAAAGGCGGCCGTAGTGCGCTGCAATTTCCGGACTCCCCTTTGTGGCACGGGCGCAGCTTTGTTGTTTTTTTCCCCCTTGGCTTCTTCGTTCCCCGCATTTATTCGCTCGTCAGCGACCGGCATCGTTATTTATTTGTTCCCTGCGCGAGCGGCCAGCCGTTTCGGAGGCGGCTGCAGGCTGCTCCCAGCGCCGCACAGCAGCCTCGTGACACCGGTGTCGCATCTTTGTTCCGCGGCGTCGACCACAATGCGTCGTATATATGCACGTCGGCCACCCGGGTCCCCCTCCTGCTGGCCCCACGACGCGCGGGCCCGGTGCACTGCAGGTGAACTGCACGGCACGACGTCGCGGCTATGCGGTGGAGCTGCCATCTGTAATAACTGCTGGCGAAACGAGACTCCATGGCTACCAACTCATAACACTAGAAGTTACGCTCGTAATGCGGCGGTATGTTTTACGTGAAGGCGCTGTTTTCTCAATTTTGAGCCCTTTACATGGGATGGCGACAGTCATTTTGTCAGCGACTTGTTCGCAGCAGATAGAAGCCGCCCATTGGTGTTAGAACGCTGTTGAGTTCTGTACTCCAGGCACTAGCGGAAAAACTTCGGGAATTTGGAAGCCTTTCCACAAAGATGACTTCAATCTAGACCTGTAGCACAAGGCCCGGCGCAAGTGCCTTCAGAACAGAAGAAGCTCGAAGGCGTCTTTTTCGGATGCGCTCTGTTTTCGTTGGAATTACACAGTGCGGAAAAAGAGGTTCTGACGTTTGAAATCCACCCGAAGCCGAACCGAGCTTGCAGGACCAACTCGCAATCCATATGTCGGGCGGCCGACGGCCCAGCGTATACCGAGGTGAGGTTTGTTGCATCGCGGTCCGAGCTCCCCTCGTCCTGCTCTGTTTGTGCAACTTGACGGTGCTTCTTTATATCCGTGGGCTCTTGCGTGTGCTGCCTGCCCCCAGTAGGATGCAATCAATCCGCGACAAGCTGCGGATTCTTTATGTGTGAGATTTGCGGCTTTCTCACGTGTTTTACTCCGGCTCAGCCACCGGGGATTCTAGATACGTCCATGCGAATCCAAAAAGTGCGAACACCAAGGTTTATCTGAGTGCAGCCACCCAATCTAAACAGGGTTCTCTCTTGTGCTTCTTCCACTTTACCATTGTAGCATGTGCATTGTCATCTCCGGAAGAGCATTCGGGGAGCACTTCACTCCCACTTCAGTTTTCAATTTTCTCTTCTTTATTTGGCTGATGTTCTTGCAACAGGAGTTTTGGACCATGATCCCAGCACTGAACCTAACGGCGTCTAACAGCGGGCCATGCTAAGAACAGCTTGTGTAACCTGGCCCGTCCGGTAGAAAACATACTTTTGAGAGAAGAAAAGGTGCACCACTCATTCTGACATTGTAATTTAAGCAAAGGAAGCCGTCGTCTTCAGAAGTTTCCGCTAGTTGTATGAATTGACAAGACGCCAAAAGGAAAGGCGTATCAGCACACGTGTACACTGCAGCTATAAGTCGCTCCTGTAATACAGGCAGCAAACACAGGGTTTGGCCTTAAAAGCTAAAAACTCACATAATAGCATGCGTCATCTTGCCTTCTATACATATTATACGTTCGTAAGCCTGATCACAGCCTCATGAACCTCATACACCTAAAGAAGACCAGAATAACACAAAATGCGTGTTCGCAAACTCAATTTCGTTACCACGCCGGAGCGTTGGGGCATATATAGTGACCCACTTACTAATTACTTCCTGTGCTTTTAAGAAGACAATATGTTATTATTTTTAGATGCAAAAGGGCAATCCATGCACAGTGACATAATGCTATCTCCATCATAACAGATAAGAAGTACCGGCAACCTTTCTGTACACTTCACTTTAAGCTAATTTCAAGAGCACAGCGATGTCATTGTTCATAAGCGAGCAAGTACTGGCACGGTTCATCGCAGTGTCGTCAAAACGTCTCGTTGGTGACCCGATGGGCTGTGCGTACACCCTGTACGTCCGAACCATTCGCGCGGCGACAAGTTTATTCTAAAACTTTTTCACATTTCGTGGCAGCAGCAGTTCTTGGACAGTGCGCTCGCGGGAAAACATGTCAGAGTAATTAGAAGGCGTATAACTACCTTGATTCCCTCCCCATTTCATTATCCCGAGCATCAGACGCATGAGAAAGGACGTCGAGTGACGGCGGTTAGTTGCGATACATTAGGAAACAAACATTAGGCAGACATCAGGGAAAGACTACTTCCCTCTGCCATTGCCTCGTGCCCAGCGCGACCGGGGCCCGCCGTGCGGTCGATAATCGTGGCCGTTTCCGCGAAACGATGGGAGCGCCGGCGATGCGAGGCCCCCTCGTGGCCGGCGGCAGAAGCCACGCCGAAAAAGGCTCACGCCGTGTTTTGCACTGGCAGTGTTGCCGGGAAAATTTTTACGCAGAACGAACGCTCCAGGAAATTCTGAAGGAAGCGGTCACCCATTCGGCGGGAGTTGAATTAAACGAAGGTCGGACAAAGCAGCGCATTTTCCGCGTTGTCACGGCAACGCTCCCACGCTTGAAGCCTGCAGAGTTGCAATCGAAAAGGGCCAGGTGCGCATATATTATCGTGGGACACAATAGGTTGGGCGTGTTGGAAAATATTATCGCGTCGCTCCGCGGAGCCGTGTCGATCCGTCAACAGAACTAGCTTCAGGAGAGTGCGGAACGAGAGCGGGGGTTAAGCGCGTGGGAATAGTTTCCATAGCAACGGCGCCGATTGCCAGGGTGACGGCAAGTCGAAGCGCGGCGCGCCAGTTGTGTCCGCATCGGGCTGTGCCTCAAGTTCGCGAGAAATAGGTACGAGATGATCACACCTCCTTAAAGATCGACCAATAAATCTTTTACGTCGCCGAAGCACAGCTCAGGTTCCTCGTAGTTCCTTCAGAATGACCAAAGGTGTTAGTGTGGCGAAGTTGTAAAATTACCATGATATACGCAATTCCAGCACACAGGCAAAAATAAGCGTTGGAGATTATTATAGCTTTGTGCAGTTGCCGCTAGGTGGAAGGGAGTGGGTCCTTCAAGGCGAGTGTACGTATCCATCCAAATCTAGAGGGAACGATTCGTCTCCCAGAAGCCCTAGGATTAAATGGTAGCACAGAGGAAGTTAACTTCAAGGCTGTCGAGGCGACGAAAAGAAGATTACAATGCTGGTGGACGAAAAGCAGAGAGGGGAATATTGCTTAGGACAGTTTTCACTTGTAACAGAAAACAAAGGTATTTGTGCCTAATAAGCTTTTTGTGCTTGCCATAAGCAGCGCTAGTATTAAACGAAGGGGTATATTTTAAACATAGGTATTAAACATGTGTATATTAGTTTCTACTTAGTTTTTTTTTTTGACGTGTCATCATACCGCTACAAAGGGTATACCACTATCAATCATCATCATCATCAGCGGAAATAAAAAAAAATGTATGCACGTGGCAGCTGAACTTCTAGTGTGTCTCGCGGCTCTTTGTATCGTGCACACACGCAGTTCTTTGTCCCCCCGGGGGAGGGCGGAAAATGTTCGAAAGAAATGTTCTGCCTGTACCCGTTCCAAATAACAATGCATGACAGTGGAGACACTTTGTCGATGTCCAAGGGCAGTCTTCACCGCAGCAGCCGTAGCTGTAATAGAGTAAAAATAAATGTAACGGGAAAATAGAAATAGGAGGAATACAATGCGACTGGTAGGTCAGTCTCTGTACTGTGTCAGTTGGCGTTTATGCTACTTCTTAGCTCTGTTTGAAGAACGTGACACCCTCGCAGGCACAAATCGCTCGCCCCGCAATCTGCGGGTGTACTATATATATAGTCGACGCAAAATGAGAAACATGGTTACTTAGCGCGGTAAAGACGCGACAATACGGAAAGACCACACGGGACTAGCGCTGGATTTCTTCCAGCGCTAGTCATATGTGGTCCTTCCTTATTTCCCCGTCTTTACTGCGCTTAGTAACCATGTTTCACAGTTCGAACCAACTAGCCCACATTTATGCGTTGACGCAAAATGCGATGTTGAGTATGGTGTCAACCGTTCTTGCGGTCATATGTTGGCATAGCCAGCAGCTACAAATTTTTCCGGAAGCTGTTATGCAATGACGTTTTCTTTTGCCCCCTTGAGCAATAATGAAAATGGCTAGGAGGGAAGTATACCTAGAGCTCTCGTGTATGGCTTCGGCCTTGGAACCTCCTTCTGTATTCCAATCAAGCTTTCAATACGTATGAATTATACTGCAATAAAATTGATTTGAATTTAACCATTTCGGTGATTCAAGCTTTATCACCGCTAGGGCCCGACCACTGGATCTCCGTAATTACACACTCTTCATCTTAGCGGTCCCGTTCTTAACGTCATCTAACGACATCCGGCTGAGCTGGCTTCTTAATATGTATTTGGTTGCTCAACACTCGTGCGCACCAGACACAAAAGAGATCACCCGCCTGCGAACTGCAGCAGGAAAGTCAACTGTCGCTGCGGTAGGGAACCGCCAGCGAAATGTGAGTTGACCGTCCTTTCTACTACCCGTGCATATGATAAACAAAGGCAGCCAGCGGCCGCGTTCTCCGCTCACTCGACGGCGGTGCGGGAGGCCGCGGCAGCGCGGCCTGCGGACTCCTCGGCAGCGCCGTCCTAATCCTTGCGCGAGCGGCTAATCCGCTGATTTGCATGTATATTGACGCAGTGATCCGGGGATCGCGTTGAAAGTGAGCGCTAACGCGGCCTCTCGAGAGTCCGGGATGGGCCACCGAAGAGGACAGCCGACAACCAGCTCTCTCTCTTTCTCTCTATCGCTCTCTCTCTCTCCCTCTCTCTCTCTTTCTGTGTGCTTGGGCGGGCCCGGCTGAAATGCGAACACTATATAGCTCTCGGCCCCATTTCGCTGCGCGGTGCGTAATTAGAAGACACGCACCTTAACTCACTCAGGCGACAGTTGTTTCCAGTTGTCAGTGCCCGCAAGCTACTCGGCGAATGCACGAAGGTAGTCGACAACAACGAACGCGAAATCTGAAACAAGGGGAGTGTTGTTTTCGAGGTGGAAATACAAATTTTCAAATTCCAAGCGAAGATCACCCTCTCCTTAGGGAACTACTGGCTGCCTACTCACGTTTGTTTGAGTTTTTAGCGACGCAGTGCAAGCTCTAAACATGGCGTCACTAGGTGACGTCATGTTGTGACGTCACGAACGCCGCCGTACGCCATCCAATGGCAGAAGACAGCCCTAAACTTCGAAACCTCGGCCGTTGGGGCGGCTAGCGCGTCTGGTTTCCCCGCTTTCTTTACGAACATGGGGCACTTGTATACTACTTCTACTACTACTACTACTACTACTACTACTACTACTACAAATAATAATAATAATAATAATAATAATAATAATAATAATAATAATATTAATAATAATCTTTATTACAGGAAAAGTACGTATAACATTCAAGCCCACTTTTAAGCAGTGATGCTTGTGAGCGGGCTGGAACTCCGGTCCAACGGTCCTTCTAGGCTAACCATGCTCCGCATTCTGCTTCGATGACGATTGTGAGCAAAAGAGTCGATGTGTACAGCCCATTAAGAGCGACAAGTGATGTGATAAGGGACTTAACAATTCTATGCCACGAAGAAATGACGGAACTGTTTAAAACCCACCAATGGGGGAGCGCGTAAAGGGAATGGCGAATGCAATGAGGTTGACGCCAGGGACAAGAAGATGGAGAAAAAAGGATTGTTGTCTCTTTTTATGAAGGAAAGTGATGAATGAGCCGACAGCACAGCAGAGCAAAGCGCCTTGCTCCGCGCGTGCGTGTGTGTGTGTAGTACATACTTCGCCGCGAGTTGGTTGACAAATAAATACAAGAAGCGGAGTACCTTTACCATGGTCAGGAATACCCTACACTAGTGTCACTAGATAAGGTATCAGAGTACGGCCACTGAGGCATGCAAGTCAGCAACGGCGGCCATTTTGGTGTTTATCGGTGTTGCGAGATTGTCGCTTCTATACGACCTCGCCGTTCACGTCGACGTCAGTCGGAACGACGGGACGACGTCAGTCGCGCGCAGCCGCAGAGCAGGCAGGACAAGCTAAGCCTATCAGAGCAGGACAAGCTAAGCCTATCAACAACAAAATGGCGGGCCGTTGCAGTGTAAAAAGAATGTCACGTGATGCGAACTGACCAATAATCATGGCGGCGACACGGAACAACAGGAGAAAAGAGTGCCGGTACTCTGAAACCTTATCTAGTGGCCCTAACCTACACTATTCCGTGTTTAGCTCCGGCCAGTAGAACGTGAGACGAAACACAGGAAAACGCGAGGACTGTCAAGTCGACCACTAAATCGTCGAAGTACTGGGACTGACTAGTTCAAACTGTGCACAGCCGGTGAGCGCAGGGGAACTGGGACACTACCTGAGCAGGAACCAATCTGCCCGCCTTCTGCTAACCGCATACCATTTCGAGTAAAATTGATTCGGAAGGGAAGAGGCAGGGGGAGACGATAATTGATGAGGAGGTAGGGCGAGTTGTTGCGAAGGCTCCGCCAGCCCGCAAGGCGGGGCACCATTAAACTTCCATTAGAGTACAAGCGGGTAGTGTGCCCACAGCGCTACGGCCCACACAGTGTTCGTTGTATAAGCGTCAAACGGCGGGCCTCTGGGCCTCTGGCTTTCAAAAGAGCTATGTACAGCGAAGAGGCGTCTCGATATTTTGCGGCGCTCTTACCTGACCGCCATCTTGTCGTGATGTGGGAGTAGATAGCTTTCGGGGAGTGTGGACGTGTGAGGGCTGCCGTCGAGAATTTGAATTTTTCTGGCGTGGCCTCGTGTGTGTGTGTTCAAAAACGTATATCCTTAATCAGTGGCCAGATATATATCAAGTAGTCACAGTGCCAAGGGGAACGAAGGCAAGATAGACGACGGTACAAGCACCGTTGTCGTCTTTCGTGTCACTGTTTTCCTTTGCTGTGTAAAGATTTAACACGACCTATACCAACCGACCAAATAGTACACGCCGCTGCGGATACAGCAACTTATTGTTTTCCAAATGCAACAAAATGCGCTCGCAAGAAATAATTTGTCCGGTCAGTTGCAAAACGATCACTTCGCTATGTTTTAGCCTATATGTTCTAAATACAGTAAAAGGCCGTTAATTCGAACTCGAAGGGGACCATACAATTGTTCGAATTAAGCGGAGTTAGAATTAGCGGGCGGCCGCTAAGACGAATGGACTTCGCGCCACACTTTACTGGCAGAACTCAAAGATAGCGAATTAGCGCTATTACACGTTTGTGGCAGGCGATTTCGTAAATAATGCTTCGTAAATAATAATGGCATGCGCCGGAGCACTGGCGCCGGTGGCGCGGCGCCCTCTGTAGACGCGAAATAGGCTGCTGCAGAAGCGTAGCGCGCGCTCCACGCTGTTGTTTTTGTTTTGTTGTTTTGCACCTCTAGTAAATTTGGTTCGCTTTGGATCTGCAACACACTGTCATCACTCTGTGCCGACTTTTTCTGCCCAGAGCAATGGAAACCGGGAGATCATAGTTCGAATTAACCTTTCTGGATACTGACGGGTTCGATTTATTGGGAGTTTTCCCAAATTGAAATATACCGGGCTGTGCAGGGATGAGGGCGTGAGTTCGAATTAACCGGAAGTTCCAATTAACGATCTTTTACGGCATTCCGTTTCTCCGAAAACGGGCTCCGCATCTAAAGGACCTAAAAAAAAATCTTCTTCCCGTATTTGTGCTACGAGGAGAAAGAAACATTACACGTGCTCTCAGCATCGAATGACGAAATGCTCAGGGAATGATTACTGAGGCCTTGTCATGCCTGAATGAACCGGCGCATCCCCAGACGAGTGCAAAGCGCTCTCTCTCCCTTTTTTTCCCCCTTCGTACTGAAAGAAGTAAAAGAAGAAGAGGCCGCCGGCATCCGCTTAGGCAAATTCCCATGGCGGCGCCAGTATTCTGTTGCAAATCCTGCGCGCCCCTATCCCATTCACGTAACACGGGCAAAAAGAAACATATCAACTTGGGCAGGTTTCGCCGGAGATTTCATCCCGGGCACGTACACCGGCCCGCAGCTTTGCGCGCGTAGATGGCGAGCCGTGAAGGCGTGCTCTTTCACATTCATTTGGCGATGCCCAGTCGGCGCGTTTGACCTTCGGGCCAAGCGTTTCTCTCGCACGAAGGCGCGTACGTGATCTGACCTCTCGCGCTCACGTCTGACCCGCGCGGCAGGGCGGTAGATGCGCCGCGCTCAACCTTGTACGCCAATTTTCTCCAATCTGCGATGTGTGGGCGGTGTAATTCTGATTATCTGCATTATTTATTATTTTGAATGAGGTGAATAATACCGCATTCGTCTAGCCATCACAACCATTGCAGCCATCGCCGAAAAGGACAGTGCCAAATCATGTAGGCTGTCGAATCATGCTCATGTAAGCCGTGTACAGTTCGGCAGAACGATGTGTGGCTTGTTCCGACGTTTTGTAGTGGCGCCGAGGACAGTCAGAGCAATTCCGTCTCCAATGCAAAAAAAAAAAAAAAGTCAGTCAACTGTCTACTTTTAAGGAAATGTATCTATGGAAGCGTTTGCCTTTAGTCTTGTTTATCTACTGCCATTCAAGTGACGGCTGCTACATGCCATGGCGTGCATGGAAAGGGTAGACGATTGTGCAGACTGAAGCCTCAGCGAGAGATGGCGCACCCATGCGGCAGCTTTTGGCGTCTTCTGAAATTTTTTGCCTAGGCTGGACCACCTCCTCTCCATGCTGAAGTCTTCTGCACCGTTCAGCGCGACAACCCCCAAAAGCGGACGACTTTTGTTGCGCAAGACTAGTCCCCGCTGTCTCCGCTTCGGTGAGGGGTCCAATACGTGCTTACAGGATTACGATCAAGCACAAATTAAAACGGCCATTCTTTTGATAGCCGCATGACTGGTTACTGCTATCTTCAAGGGCCGTTGGCTCCAGGCAACAACTCCCCAGCCACTGCGCATCTTTTCTTCGAAACCAAAGGGCAAAGCGCATAGTCCCTTAGAAGAAATGGCTTTTTGTGGTGACTCCATCGTCAAAGCCACCTGGAAGAGCGTCCAGCAAGTGATGTTTCGGTTCGAGTGCTAGGCGGACCGTTTAGAAGAGATAAAAAACATCTTCGCCGCGTTCGCGACAGTTCCGTCCTTTAAATGCTTCACTACGAGGACCTTTTCCCGGCATTGAATCATCCGACGTACCGTGCGTGACTGCTATAGGTTCACACTCATTATAACAAGTATAGAAGGCACAGCTGGTTGCTGTGCTTCTTGATCGACGCTGAGGCCTTATAGGCCCCTAGGCATTGGACCCTCCGCAAACAATGAGAAATGAATGGCCCCTGTGCCGTCCCAATTCCTTCGTATATTGGAGTCACTTAACTTGGAGTAGTGAGACGGAAGTGAAGTTAACTAAATGAGCTCTCTTGGCGTTAAACGGATGCATTGATTGGTCCCTCGAGGACCAACGCTGTCGGCGTCCGTGGCTGGCTCAATTCTTCGTCGTACAGACTGTGTTGAAGTATCCGAGTGAATGGGGCAATGTTCGCGAGCAGAAGTGCACACGGAGCGCAGTTCTCCAACAATACCTACTACTACTACTACTACTACTACTACTACTACTACTACTACTACTACTACTACTACTACTACTACTACTACTACTATTACTACTACTACTACTACTACTACTACTACTTCCACTACTACTGATTCTACTACTACTACTACTACTACTACTACTACTACTACTACTACTACTACTACTACTTCCACTACTACGACTATGACTACTACTACTACGACGACTACGACTACGACTACGACTACGGCTACTTCTACTACTGCTGCTGCGTCGGCACGGGGAGCAAAAAGTGCGCTTTCCACTTTCTACCTCTTCCTCCGCGATTTAACCGGTTTTCCCCCCTGAAGAGAAAATGTTGCCGACGTCCATGCTACTATTACTACCAATAAACTTCTCTGAGACTTCTGCAAAGGGAATTTCTGGTGATCCGAACGTTTTTAAGGCATGTCAACTTTCAATTTTCGGGATTTCAAGTTTGGCATAGGCAAAAAGCACCTTGTGAGGAGTAAGTAGCAGGGGTCGGCTCATTGCTTTGCCCAGGTTCTCGGCGCTTATAACGGCGGGAGTTGTTCCACCGCTTAGCAGTTAACGCTCTCAAAACCCCAGTCCCAGTGGCCATCAATCAACACATTTCGAGCTGTTCCAACGGAAATTACCCTAAAATATGCCAGACTACTTAATCTTGCCCGCTGCCGAACGAACGCCTCCGCGTGCTTGTTGGTAATGGTGAAAGTGTGGCGGTTTTATTGCTTCGCCAAAGGCCGTTTGCCCGGCCTGTGCGAACACTCGTCTTTTAGTTTGCAAGCTTCCGGGGGAGTCACTCCTGGTTTATTTTTACTTTTGCTACGCCTGAAACAGCGTGCGCAACCTCATGACATGGAAGTCAAATTTATGCGCATACTATAGAGCTTGGCGTGCATATTCAGAAGCAGGCTTTGGCCGGGCTTTAGTTGCGTTCGCGCCCATATTACGAAGTTTTAGTGCTTCTAAATCAGTTGTTTGGCTTCCGAAGCTGAGCTCATTCTCGGGGAATAACGGAAGATAGAAAGCCGTCACCGTTTTATGGTTTGTGTGCATGTTTTTTTGCTTTAACTTTGCTGCCGAATCATCATCAATAAATTAATCAATATAAGCATAGATTTTTAAGAATATAAGTTCCCAATGCTGTCGCCTATAATATTAGTAGTACAATTAAGCATAATGTTTCCACGAACACAGTTTGCAATACTAACACCAACAATAATAAAAAAAATTAAGCACAAGTGTTCTATGAACAAGGTTTCAATACTGACACCAATAATAGTATAATACAATAAGGCATAAGATTTCTACGAACTAAGTTTCCAACACCGATAGCCGTGATAATAACACATTGGCATATAAATCAATACAATCACTCTATTAAAAGTTTAACGGAGTTGTTAAGTTGTAAAGCGAAGCGTATGGACCACATATATTAATAACAAAATGTAAGTGTCGGAGTTAATGTGCCCGGTAATTATAATGAATAAATTAAAGGGTCACCCTTCAATAAAGGAAGCAAAGAAGACATACTTTCCTCATGCAGAATAATAAGAAATTTATCTCTTTACTTACGAACGCGTAATGTAACAACAACAATAATTAAACGCAGCCAACATACGGTGAAAACATCGCGGCACAGGAGGAGCCCAATTACTGCTGTTGGATAGTATTTTATGTAAATTTATTATCTAACCTGTAGCGTGATGGCGCATGCCTTTATGCCAATACGAAGAAGGTATCGTTCGTAATTGATAAATCAACCAACTAACCAGCGCGACACGTAAGTGAATGACAACTGCGAAATAATCCTTGGTCGCCCAAACATATGAACAGCCGTTCGGACCGGGAGATGTACGAATGCGAACGCCTTCAAAACGGTATGTCGATGAGATGTAAATAAAAGGAGACGTACACGACATTGTAACTAGCGCGCTTCCTAAAGAAAAAAAAACATTCCACGTCGAAAATTATCGGTTCTAATGCTGACATTGTGGTACCCATGAGACGCGAATGCAAGTCAGGCCAGCTGGTTTTTTGGCAATTTAAAATGCGACAAGTAAGCGTCTGGCGTCGTGTAATCATGAAAACTGGCCCGAGAAATCATTGTTCCCTTCTGGCCTATTCTCTCCCCTATATTCCCCTCCTCACACTGCAATGTGTGCAAGAGCACCCAGTAACTGGGTACAATGATACCCGCAGTGCATCTTTTCCTTCCCATTTTTATTGAATCAACAAACAACAACAACAACAACAACAAATCATTATACGACGGTAGGAGAGCGAATGTACTGTCAAAAGCTCACCACACTAGCCGTGTAGTTCAGCCAATCCCAAGCACACAGCACTTCGCAGGGGGCTGTGTAATACCTGAACAGCTGTCTCCAGGAGTCAGATTGTGCGCAGCGAGTTTGTTAGGTGCACAGCCTTTACATTTTTGTGCATGTCGCAGTTCCAACGTAAACCAGTGAGAAAGTTTTGGTTCCGGAACCCAGTTTTCTGGAGTAAACATGCTCATTCCATGCTGAATAACGGTAGAAGGTTTATCGACTTGCTCGTCATCAGAAGGAAACTTTTTTTTCCGGCGTCTGTTATTTGGTCAGATTAAGTTTTGACCACAATTTCGCTCTGCTAAACTTTATCTAGTACATAAACCTTGCGTCGTACCTAACTTCACGCCCGTACGTAACCGCTCGCGGTATTTCCGCAACAGCAGGCAATTTTGTGTGCATTCATAAACGCCGAAAAATAAATTTTGTCTTTCAAGCCTATCCAATCTATCTTCATTCACGCACGCTCCAAAATCGGAGAATTGGTTAGCCGCTGCTGAGGGCATTTCGTGCCTACGGATAATAATAATGTCAAGCTCTTGTACGGCATTTCTCAATATTGCGGTAAGAGCAGAGGGAGAAAATAGCAAGCAGTGGGCATCATCATCACCATTATTATTATTATCATCATCAGCCTGTTCAGGTCAACTGCAGGATGAAGGTAGTAAGTAAGTAAGTATTAGGCGTTGCGCTGCTGAGCACGAGGTCGCGGGTTCGATTCCCGGCCGCGGCGGCCGCTTTTCTGATGGAGGCGAAAAGCAAAAACGCCCGTGTGTACGAGATTTCGGCGCACGTTAAAGATCCCCAGGTGGTCAAAATTAATCCGGAGCCCTCCACTACAGCGCGCCTCATCGCCTGCGTTGCGTCGGCGCGTTAAACCCTATAATCAATCAATCAAGTAAGTAAGTATTGCTGAATGAGGCGGACTTAGCCTGCATAGCTGCCGGCAATTGCTCCGCCTAATCGTTCCCAATACAATATCAGAGACTTTCAAAATCATCACACCTCACTTAGTCCTAAAATACCAGACACACAATGTCACCACACCTCACTTAGTCCTGTGGACTGCAAGAATCCGAGTAGGAGATGAGACACCTCTCTTCGCACAATCCAGTGGTCCCTAGGAAAAATAATGTCCTCCGATGTAGCATGGGGCACCCTCCAACCGCTCCTGACCTGCGCTGCTCGGGTCCAAGAAAAAGAAATGGACTTTGGCTGGCTATGCAGTGAGACGAACGGACAATCGGTGGACGATTAGGGTAACGAAATGGATACCTAGACATGGATGTAGAAGAACTGGAAGGCCAATAATACGATGGAGGGATGAAATACGCAACCTCGGGGGTAAACAGTGGACCCGAGCGAGCAGCGAAATGGGCATACGTAGCAGCTAAATGGGGGAGCTTTAAAGGAGCTCCTCCATTTGGAGCGTCAGTTGAGGAGCTCCATTAGGGCTTCTGAAGTCTGTCCTGTGTTCATAATCGTGAATAAACGACCACCTTCCTGCATTGCAACCCTCCTCCGCCACATCCCCCCCTTGTTATTCAATGGTGTGACGACCTCAGGTACTTCCGAAGAATTTTGTGGCGTTAGCTTGTGGACTGGCAGTACCAGCTAAGTGTCGCGTTCAGGCAGGAGGCTTACTTCCCTGATGGGCTGGGGTTATATCGCCTTGCATGCAACGCATCGCTAAACCGTAATGAATTAACCCTCAAGAAGTGCATGATTGCTGCGCATACCATCGCGAGAAATAATTTGACGGGCGGGATCACGAGAATAATGAAGGCCCAAGTGCAGATCAGAAGCAGTTACTCCAACAACTTGATCATGCAGCCATATAGAACGCTTGTTTAGTTCCATGGCACGAATGTACAGCAATCTGCAATTTCACCCTGTTCACCCGGGTCATTATTCTCATTAGCGTGGTCGAGGTCCTTTTATGTTTGTTCCACCGGTCGGGTAGATGGAACTTAATTAGGCGAGTTGAACATTTTTACAGCTGGCTGCGTTCGGCGAGTCCGAATGTACGTGTTTCAGCAAACTTGGCTATATGGCGAGACAACAGACGGCGCGTATATAGCTGAAGTCGGGGGCATGATTTACGGGCAGCGCACCGGCTAGGGAAAGCACAGAAAATGTGCACGGTTTCGAAAGTGCGGCAGGTTATTAGCTGCAGGGATGGCGTTACAAGGAATGTTTCACCGACAAAAAATTAGTTTTCGAGTCTCGACAAGCGTCATGGACCTATAACGGATGATGATTAGGATCAGCAAGAGGGCAGTCGCACTGGGACACGGCAAGTTTCGAAGGAACTGGAGAAACTCTGTGGGGATTTTTTCCCTTCCTGTCGACCAGCATTGGTGACGCAAGTATGATGTGCAGAAGGAGACTCAATGGGTGGCCGAGTCCTTTACGTAAAGGAGCCGCTAATGCTGGAAGATGACGACGACCTGCACCGCTGGCCTCGCCTAAAGGGGCCGTTGCGCAACCTTCTTTTCAGCGAGCGGTCTCAAGGAACACAACCGAGAAAGGCGCAGCCTTTCTTTTTTTATCCTGACCCGCCCGAGTCCCCCTTTGTGGCCGCAGAAGAGAACTGCTTGCGGCCCGGGATCGCGGCGCTTTAGCGCGTCGTGGGAACGCCAACCCCGGAGCGGTTCACATCGGCCGCACCTTCGTGCGACGCTGCCAGTCCGCCGCACGGCGAAAACAAATGCCGCGAAAATCGTTTTTTTTTTTTTTTCTGTCCCCGCCGCCATCTTGGATTCGGGGGGTTCCGCGGGCCGCGCTCAGCCATCTGTCCCCTGATTAACCTGAGTACGCGTACAGGCCGGGTTTGTTCAGGGCTGCGTATATAGCTCATTCGCTCCATGACGCCTGCCCGTCGTCCTCGACGTGTCCCCGTTTGAACAGACCCCCTGCGGTGAGAGGAGGAGAAATTTTATGTCCCGGAATCCCGGGCGCGCCAACCGTTCCGGTCGGGGGATCGAGTGCGTCAATAGGTTTCCAAGCCGCCCGTGTTTTGTGATCGGTCGCTGCCTTTGGTTGCTGCCAGCTGTGTTTAAAAAAAAAAAAAAACTGAGTTGAGCTTTACTTCAGGAAGGGTGCGGTTTCGCGGAACCTGGCAGTGGGCATGTTATTGTGTTGATTTGCCTTCCAGCTGTAATACCGAAGAGTGCCTTAGTTCCGCCAGTAGTGCCAAAGAAGCTTTGATACGTCATGAACCACACTTGTAGAGTATGCCTGCCAGTATAGCATCGCGTGTTCTGTGCGCCAAGGCTTCCTGCATGCAGCGTGCGAATCTTCTGTCGCGGTGTGAAGAAGCGTATCACAACGGTAGACAGTAACTTGAACCGCATGTTGATGTAGTGGCCCCACCCACTTCCGAACTCGTCCACGGATCATGTGACAAGATGGTCATCTGAAATTAGGAGTAGGTTAGTGCTATGATAATTGTATCTGGGGCAGCGCGATGCGAGAAACAAACTGGGGGAACAGAAGACGACGTCGCTGATGACTGAAACGAAGACAAGAGGTTGTCAACATTTAGAGAAGAGATCCCCCATTTTCCGGGATACTCATACCCCATTCTAAACTCCCGAATAATCCACCAACCGCTTACAGTAGAGACTATCCCAGGTCATCGGTCTCCACTATCGACTTCACACAAGGCGACGAAAGTCCTTCTACGTTTCCTGACCGAAGAGAACTTGTATGAACGACTACAGTGACCAAAACGGGACTAGAGTGCGCGCCTTCCTGCTCCTATCTCTTCCGCTTCTCCCGCACTCTTTTCTGTTCCCTGAACCCCACTCCTCCAGTGCAGGGTAGCAAACCAGGCTCTACACCTGGTTAACGCCCCGACCGTTCCGGCAGTTCTTTCTCTCCTCTCCGACTAATCCACCATCTCGCCCTAAGAGAAAGCGTCGGTTGCCTGGTCCCCAGAGTTGATCGCGTCACGTAACTTCCATTTCAGTCGCAGTGTATTCCCGTGTATCATTGTCAACTACCAAAGAGAACAGCGGGCTTACCAGTTGTCGTACTGCATCATACTGCACTTGCAACCTAAATGTGTTTCAACTTGTCGCGATCGAACGTAGTAGGAATGCACCCGTTAGGCATCAGCTTGTTACGAAGCCACATGCATTTACCTGTAAAGAGCACGCGGGCAGGGGTGTGTCGATAAAGTTACCTCTACGTATACGCTTTGCACAGAAAGCGTCACAGGGAACTTTCACCGCACTACAAGCGAGTTCGCAAAGGCCCTTCAGGATTCCGCTTGGAGTAAAGGATGCTACTCAATGCATTGTCGGTCTGGGCGCGTATCCTCAGCGGCGCCGTCACACTGCGTATGACGGCTTCGCATTTCGACTATGATTAATCAAGTCGTTTGAAGTTGAGGTTTTCTTTCTTGCTGTTGCATCAGCATGAAGGCTCTTTGACTGACACTGTTGGAATGTCCACAAGGATGCAGTTTTCCTTTGTGGGCATACAAGTTTGGTTCCCATTGTTTCCTTCGCCATCATCGTGGTATTTCAGGAAAAAGTGTCAAAATTTTATTGAAAGCTTATTTCTATTTCGTTACTTGTCCTTAGCTAAATCTGTTGTTGACAGTGCGCTGTGTTGACTTTCCTCCGCACTAATTCTGTTTAACCCGTCCAAGACAACGTGCAAGCGGCATTAGGAGGCAACTAGATAGTCGGGTGATACCTTCAAGTCCACCGGGCTACACTTACTTGAGGCGTTTATGCAAATGCTCGTCAACGGTGTAGCAGCAACACCCTATCACGCATTCCTTTTTCCGTTCGTTTCCGTTGGCTGCTGCACGTGCAGTTAAAGCAGGGTAAAAATTAATCAACACTAGTGCCCGTCTATGTCCCCTCTCATCACGCTAAAAGTTCAGGGCGCCTCTCCACGTCCCACCTGGTTCGCGTGGGACCCCAGAAAGCAGCTCCGTTCTGTCATCCGGGCAACAGCAGGACGGCCGCGCGCGCGCAGTCCCGCCGGTCGCCGCGGCTTCGGCTCCGGCTGCCGGCCCAGCTGCGCGTACGGCATCTGGCTTCTTCGCCACTGGCACTGGCCACCTGGCGGGGCTCGCGCGCGGCCCATCTGCCGCGCTCCGCTGGCTCGCTCTGCCGCCCGACCACCGCTCGGCACAGGAAGCACTGCCTAATAAGGGGGAGTGGTGTCGGCGGACGCGTCTCGGGTTGCGTGCATCTATTGCCAAAAACGGTCCGACGGAGAATCGGCGCTGCTGTCGGTGACGACACGCGGATAGCTGGAGCGCTCAGTATATGACGCTGCACCGTGCAAAATGACAAGACCGCATAAAATTGGCTTACAAGTCCTTCCGATTTTTTTTATTCGGCGAGGGGGTCCGGTGGTGATAGCCAGAATGTGATTTCCGGCGCTGCGAAGGGCATGGTAATTTGCCAATCTTACCGCCATCCCTACCGTAGTCTGTGTGCAATGAGAAGTGGAAGACAAAAAGGGGAGGTCGGATGGCAAAATAAGTTAAAAAGCAAAGGACCCTTCCCCCCCCCCTCCCCCTAAATGTCTTGCTTATCCGGTTCTCCTCCTATTCACTGAATTTTGGAACTACCGACGCTTTCGTCGATGCGGCACCCCAGTGCCTGGAAAAATTCCCGAGAATGCTAGTAGAAGTAACCTGATAGAAATAAGGGTGCCTTGACATTAGCTTTCCAAACGTAAATGTTCTTGTCGAAGTCGGGCTATATGCCCAAAATTCGAATCTTAGATAGTCTTCCAGGCTACTATGGCGAGTCTCTGTTTAAAACAGTCAATGCCCCACATACTGCAACTGCAGATGAATAATTGGCGGCACACACAACTGGCCGATGCGCTATAGGTTATGGCCAACACACCGTCGTCTTTTATTCTTTGAAACTGAGCCACTCACAAACAATAATAACTCAGTTTCGGTGCCCGTCCCCATAATACGGCAAAATACACCTCGTAGTGAACTTTTGTTTCTCTCTCTTGCTACAATAAATACTTACATGGTAGCGCCGATGCGGCCGTCAAAATAGCGGAAGAATATTTCCCGCGCGAACGCTACTAAGGTAATGAAAATTCTAACCAAAATAAGGTTTTAGAAAGGATAGAAGATTTCAATCCATTGAGGGCCCGAGCGTTGTTCCAGGTCTTTTATTTGAGGTGTATGGGCGCTTCAAATAACACTTGGTCACGCTAACGTTCATTATAACAGGAGGCGCATGACGTGCCCGCCCAGCCTATATAACGTATTTACTCGATTTTAACCACCCCCTTTTTTTCACCATCGCGATGCCCATAGTGGGTGGGGGGGGGGGGGGGGAGGGAGGGCGGCGGGGGGTGCTTAGATTTCAGAAACTGAAATCGCCTCCCCCCGCGACTTTTTTTCGCGGCAGTATCTTGACGAGATGGGTGCAAGGGATAATGTTTTATTTGGCAAACATCCAAAAGAAAAATAGGTGCAGACAGGGAACCCACCGGTTATGTCGGCTACCCCCTCACTACCAATCGAGTCATCCGTGCAGCTTGGGCCGCGCCGCTCTCAGTATCCCTCAGCAGGTCGTCTTCTGTTGCGTTGAAGTAATTTGTAATGGTAAACATGAAAATCCATGTCCATAACGTCAAATTGGAACCCGTTGAATCGGGGGTGCTTAGAATCACGTTAATGCGGTAAGTGCAGATCTGCGAGCCGGTACTGCACGGCCGAATGCAGGCCGTCCATCCGTTAACAGCCTGCTTCCGTACCCCGCACTTGGGTCTGCATCACAACATCCAGGATGCGTAAAAAACCATCGGTTCGTGCCGAAACCCCAGAGAAGTTCCAGGCGGCATCACCGTCTTAATTAATTCGCCGGGAGCCCCGAACGCCGCGCGAACCCCCGCATCATTTCGGGAATGTAAGAGGCCACTAATGCCCATCACTGTTACTCCCCGGACGTCCCTACCGATCCAGTCGACGTGGAGCGATAACAGGGCGCGCCCACCTCCATAGACAAGGCCAGGGTCTCTTAGTCCGATTGTGGGTAGCACGATGGATGGAACTCCGTTCATTGATTGAGACGTGCTACATCGGGTGCACAAAACATAGCCAGAGTATTAGAAGCGCGCTGCCCTGTCATCTTCTTATGAACAGGGTAGCGACGAGTGAACGACCCTGAGGAATACCGGTTTGAAAAACGGCGCCAGTTTTAATCCTACGCGCTACTAATCTCATCACAGCAAACAAGAAAGCACTGCTTTGGCTGATTTCCGTGCGTCGTGTCCAGAACGACATCATAGTCGTTACCTTCGAACAGCCGGTAAGCGAGAGAGAGATGGGAAAGGGAATTCCGCAAAGGCCTTCAATCTCGAGACGGCGTTGCACTCGACGCGGCTGGAGCGCCGAGGCGCACGGGCTGGCTCGCCGATTTGCATGGATGCTCGGCAATCGTATATCGTAGCGGCGGCGGTTCCCGCCTGGTAACGATCTGTTGGACGCCGTTAAGCGGACTACGCATGTTCTGGCGCGGCCGCCCATTAGCGGTCGGCGCCCCACCATCCCCTCGCTGTCAACGCCGCCGAGATAAGACGAAAGCCTGCGCACACAGGGCGTCATAAGAGCATGATTGACGACAGCCTTCCCGCTCTTCCCAAATGGCGATGTAAAAAAAAGAAGTAGAGGGGGCTTAAACCGGCCCGTTGCGCGGCGCTACGGCCTTGGGGAAAGCGGAGCTGCTGGGGCCCTACTGGGCTAGTGGTGTTTCTGTATGTTTGTACGTACTTCTCCACAGAACTACCGCGGCTTTCCCGGGCGAGCTTAAAAATTGCCCGCACTCGAGAATGCGAATTTAGAATTTGCGGTTCACTGCGCGGTAGCGCAGTATAATGGAAATGATTCTGACCACCTGGCGTCCATTTAAGCGCGCATACCACCGTATGCAAGGCTTTTCCTTGTTTGGAATTTCTACCTATGACAAGTGCCTCTGGGTAGGGAACGGGCTCGGGCTCCACTGCAGTTATAATGCACGAGCTGCTAGTTGGACGTCTCATTTGCAGAGTATTTTATAGAGGCTGGACTCTGACGCTTTGGTTTCGAAGTTTTTAAATCGAGACTTTGTTTTTTACTTGTGCAAATGGGACGGTGCGAATGTTTAATGGGAGAACGCCGTTTTAATAAACATCTCGAGATCTTCCTTCACGTTGATTAGGCCGCACTACACGACGTTGTACTGGAAAATGACGGTTAAGACTACTTCCCCAGGAGTCGGCGAGGACATATAATTGGGTTGGCATGGCCTGGATGCCTTCATGCGCCCCCACACATCTACATACAGTAAACCGTTCTCATAACGAAGCCGAATAATTCGAATCCTCGCGTTATTACAAGCTTTCCCGTTCCGGAGTGGGAAGACATCTTCGCTTTTAACGAGACATCGCTTATAACAAAGTTAGTTTCTTGTCCCGATGGTTTTCTTATAACAAAGGTTTAGTGTATGCCCCAGCCGTGAACTGGGCCAGCGGATTGGCCCAAGGTAGCACAATCCTCGCCCATACATTGATGAGGAGTGGTTCATCCCTGGGATTTATCATGATGATGATGATGATGATGATGATCTTGAGGAACGGTAATGACGCTTCGTGACGTACGAACCGACTAATGGTAGGGGAGGAACAGGGGACACATCGCTGCCCCTTTTGAAAGGACACTGAAAGGAATTCGTTAACGCTTTTGTACAGGCTGCATTGAGCAGTTGAACTCGTGTAATCTTTCATTTTATTACTTAGCCGAAGTCTAAAGAAAGAGTTTCCCTTTAACGTGTGTCAGAAGAGTAAGTTCCGTGCGTCGTATGCGTCCGCGGCCGCTCCAACTATCCCAGTTACGTCACATCCCAAGCCAGTCACGTCACACGAGTTTGCGATGTGTCATGCTATTTAACCAATAGCTGTCCAAACGGATTATTATTCGCGCACTTAATAGTTGACGCCAAATTTCGGTCTCCTTAAGCACAGGCTGAGCATGCAGTTCCGTAAGAAGTGTGCCCCTATAGCAGACGTCAGTATATCGGTGGACCCGCCGCGGTGGCTCAGTGGCGAAGGCGTTGCGCTGCTGAGCACAAGGTCGCGGGTTCGATTCCCGGCCACGGCGGCCGCTTTTCTGATGGAGGCGAAAAGCAAAAACGCCCGTGTGCACGAGATTTCGGCGCACGTTAAAGATCCCCAGGTGGTCAAAATTAATCCGGAGCCCTCCACTACGGTGCGCCTCATCGCCTGCGTTGCGTCGGCGCGTTAAACCCTACAATCAATCAAGTATATCGGTGGAGAGAAGAGCGGGAGAGCAAAATGGCGGCACTTTCGAACGTACTTTTCACACTGAAAAAGCGCGCAGGTAGGAGAGAGTAAAAAAAAAGTAGAACGTTGCCTCCGCATTCTAGACTTTCGTGTATGTTGAGGCGACTAGACAATGTTTCCTTGTAAAACTGTAAAGTTTAGGAAGTATACAGATTTGTCTAGGAGCACATGCTGTCATCACAAGCTTTCTCTTGCTGAGGATCGTGTTAGCCGTCCTATTCAACTAACGATATGAATGGGCGGCCGGACTACCAAGGGTAAGCGACATCCTCTTCCGTCCTTGAGTGGAAAGTGTCTCATCTTCCGATTAGCGAATGGCCGATGATGATGATGATGATGATGATTGTGGGAGGAGGAGGAGGAGGAGGAGGAGGAGGAGGAATATGCGTCGTGAGAAATGAGAAGTGGCAAGTTCCTGTTCTAGCCACTGGTGATAAATCGTTACGGCTGCTGTTGTTTGCAGGCGTGTTAGTAATTGCAGGAAGTTAGTCCTCAGTTGAATCAAGTTCAAATGACAGGCAACGTGTCGTTCTCCCAGACTCTGTCAAGGCTTTTAACCCCGCACTAAGCTGGTGTATGCCGCTAACCGGCGTCACGACTAGAAGCGGGGTGATTAGAGCACCAACAGCGCATCCACCTCGCGGCTAGCGGGGCCACTACCGCCACGTTGCCCGCGAGTAACAAAAATCCCTTTATCGCCAGCTGCCTATACGAAACAGCTGCGCGTGCTCGAACAATGCAGCCCCCACTGCCCCCGCGCCGGCTTCTCTCGAGATATAAACTCGGGAGAAAAGACGTGCGCTGCGTGTCACAGTGAATGCGCTGGAGCACAACTGGCACCTTTGAGGTTGGAGGGGCTCGGGTAAAAAAAATAATGAGTAATTGGATATTGATAGTTCAGTCAGAGAGCAAATTTTCTCGAAACACTGATTCCATAACGTTGAAAATGATCAGACGCAACACCAGCTATCGCTGCCTTACGCTGTTTTTGACGTCACAAACTCTTGAAACCTCATTGGCTGTGTTTCGTAAGAAAGAACGCGGAGATTTGTGCTTGCAGCGGAAAGCATGTCTGGCACTTTTTTCGGTAAATTTGTTTGCCGCTAGTATTATGCAGCGTTGCCTCGGTAGATATCATGCCTTGCTGTGGACAACCGCAAATGCCCTGGAAATTATGAACACCCTACTGTTCTGGTTCTGTGGAAATAATAACATCGATTACCAGTAGGAATGAACTAGACAGGTGCAACCGTATGCTAAAACGCCTTCCCGGGACAAAAGCGGCACCCACTTTCGAATAGGATTTGGAAGTCCTGGCGGAATATGCGGCTGATACTTCTCCATACGGGAGAGGCCGATTTCCTGCAGTGCACATAACTTGGCTGCTGAATAAATGAATGAATCCTGTCCTTGCTGTCAATTTCTCAACAGAAGAGAGGGAGGGACGACCTTATTGATGCCTTTATTTGTTGAAGGTCCACGTTTTTGGCCGACAATACAATAAGACCTCAGTAGATCAATCTATCACTGCTGAAGCGCCGGATGTTCCCATTTAACGTCTATCTAATTAATAAAAATCTGGGGGTCTCTTGCTGAGGGGTCAAAGCCCCCTTTGGACACCGAAAAGCTATGTTTCAGGGTGTACATGCGGATAGGAAATGCGAAAGGAAAAATGGTCGTTCGGGACATAAAATGACGGAGAGTGCCTCAGACTGCTTTTAAGTGCGAATGCACTTCTTAAGCGACCCTGAACCTGCGTCCACCGGCGATGTCCGCGCACGTGGAGATGGGCGCGCGCAGCCTGGCCGCTGACATAGCACATACCCACGTGGGGGATTGGCCAGGAATCTCATCGCCTTCCTTGGCAACGGGGGGAGATGGGCGCGCGCTGCCTGGCCGCTGACATGGCACATACCCACGTGAGGGATTGGCCAGGAATCGGGCGTGAGAAGGGCTAATGCACCTGCTTAAAGGAGTACTGACACGAAATTTCAAAGCTGAGATCCGCTCTAGCAATGAAGTACAACGACAACACAAATAGGTGTCTGTGAATAAATGCATCTTTCTTTCTTTGTAGTTGTGTGTGTGTGTGAGATCTCTCTTTCGCGAACATTACCGAACCGCGCAAATTCAACTCGCGCATTCGCACTTTCACATTCTTCCCCTCGGGGAAATGCGGGGAATTTTTGTTACTTTGGGTTGGTAGGTGGATGGAAATGATCTAAGGATTTAGGTGTCTAAGTTAGAGGTGAGGGTGTTAAGAGTAATAAGTCTAAAAGTTCCGGCCTCTTGCACAAGATGGAACAGCGAGTGAGGGCGTCTTGACTTAGGGCCGTATTCTGAGTCCCTCCTCCAGTCCACTTGCTCCCTCCTCTCGGCTGAGGGGAGGATTCCGCAGTGCTTATGCATGGTGAAATTGCTTTCAAGGAGCTCCTCCACTGGAGGCTCCAGTGGAGGAAGCAATCAGAATACCAGGGTTAATCTACGGAATTATTCACAGCTTTCTGACATTTGCTTCACGTGCACTGCCCTGTTTACTGTTTTGCGCGCATCCTCACATGAATGCCAAGTAGAAAAAGAATCTACAGTAACTTCAGAAGTGCCACAATTTAATCTCAACGCATTGCCAAAGACGTTCTTCACGTAACTGTCCTCTTCTCGTCGTGCTCTTAGATTCATACACGTTCCGCTCCGCGTGCCAAGTAGTGTCCACGCACGGCGGACGCACGTCCGGCGATCTTTCTCGTTCCATGTCGCCCTTCTTCCCACATATCCTCGCCGTCGGCAAAGGAGCAGCCCAGGTCGAAAGCTCGTCTTCGCGTTTTCTCAGAAGGAAGGTCACACGAGAGATTCGCGTTGAGGACCAGGCCCCGTAAGAGCGACGCATTTGAAGAGAAGACAAGGGCGGGAGGGCCTCCTTTTGTGCCACTGTCTCGCGGCACATCCTGCGTGACAACGCCAAGACAACGCGATTGTGACGACCTCACGCGACGTCGCGACATGTTCAGCGCGCACATTTATAGGCCAGACATCGATAGTGAAAGGTGATCACGTAGTGATCGCCTTTGCAGCCAAGCCGTGCCGCAGTAGGTCGTCCGATGTCTTCCGAGTCCGTGATCCGCCTTCCCAGGCCTTCGTCCCTTGGAGGCGTCGATCGTGCTTGCATAAGTGGATGGGGGGGTCGCGGGGTCGTCGGCTGCCGCGGAGAGGAACGAGTAGGCGAGGGGGGGGGGGGGGGGGGGTTATGCACCGTACGGCAGCTGATACGCGAGCCAGGTGTTTTCCCGCCGCAACTGATGCTGCTCTATCTGAATGGCCGCCGCCTGGACGGCTGGCCTCCTCCGCCGCCGTAGTAGTTGTAGTTCGGCGGCCCGTCGCCTGACCGGTTGGCGGGGAGGCCCATGTCACTTCCGGCCTCTTCTCTCCGTGTCGCCGGCCCCGCCGGGGAGGCTTAATCGGTGCGCTCCCTTCCCGACATCACGACGTGGAATGTTTATTAACTCGTTAAATGCCGACACTGCTTTACGCGGAATCCGATTCACTCCTCCGGTTTCACCTCCTGGCGAGTACGTTGTCCTCCGCGAAAGCGGGCGAGGGCTAATTTCGAGCAGGTTGTACTACTCTCCGTCGGTGTGGCTATTAATCTGTTCGAGAGAGCTCTGTGCGGTGGCTGTGCGGCAGATGCGTGTTTTGTAGCGTCGGACTAAGGTGCCGGGTGTCGTGATCGCGGAAATTTCGGATGTGGTGACCAAAGCGCCGAGACATCAGTGTACCGGGCATTAACAGGGCGACAAGTGCCGGTTACGTGAATTAAGCGTTGCGTTTAAGGTTAAAATTAATGATCAAATTGCGCCCGCCACCAACCTTGCGTAGTGGAAGTTGATAAGAAAAAAGGCGCAATGTGCCTTCGAACAATCGATCCATGTTTGACAATTACGTAAATGTCAAGAATGTTGGAACCAATGAACGAATGTTACGAACACTCGACATTACGAATGCTACGACAGTTATGTCGGCGATGTTACAGCGACATTGCAGCGACGTTGATACAAATCAAGGCCAAACGAGTTAGTGCTGTGATGTAACGTGTTCTAGAAAAGCAAAAAAGTTTTGTGTGAAGTGAAATTTCGAAGAGTAGTAGTGCTGTGAATTGGAGCAAAGTAGTCGGCGTTGGGGCCTGAATCGCATGATTCAGCATTATTGTTTAGCATTTCACACGCAGGCATACCGCTGCAGCCGGTCGTCTACCGGGCACTGCTTGCCTTTCTAATATAGGCGAACATAAAAACGCGCGTTGTAGTAATGATGTTATAAGTTGTCCAGCGCACGGGATTGGCGCCGCAGGAACTTCGGGGCGCTGATGTATATTCGCTTCTCGCTGCTTTTTTTTTTTTTCACCTTTAAAAACAAACCCCCTCATTTCAAGGGGCTCTGCAACACTGCTTATAAACGCTTTCACTTTTTCCTTCGCGTCTGGAAGCACTGCGAAAGTTATAGTTATCGCCAGCGCGGAGCCGCACTGCGTGACTTGCCCGTCGCCGCAGATGCGCCTTTCGTTTCTACTTTGTTTTTTTGGCATTTCTTTTGTAGTGGCTATCGAATGTGTTCATTGCTGCAACAGAAGGAAAACCGGCCAATAGCCGCTAAATGGCTGTAATGACGTAATTGGAGCGCTGGAAGAACGCCAAGACCAGGAAAGAGCGAAAAATCTTTTGTGCAAGTTTCTATGTTTCTGCTGGGCATAGAGCAGTAACTTTTGGCTGCAGTACTTTGTGGTCTCTTATTCAAAGGTCTGAGTGCGTTTGTCGACTCTGTCCTGAAAGAATTTAAGATATAAAAGAAAGTTGAAGAAAGTGTTGCAGGGTCCCTTTCACGTTATGGCACAGTAACTCCTCAGCCTCCTACTTCTAGTTGCACCCCTCGGTAGCAAGTCTGGTGCCCTGGTGGTCCACAGACCAGAAGGGTGTTGCCAGGGTGTTGCCCTGATGGTCCTGGTGCTGCCCTGGTGGTCCCCCTGGTTGTCAGATCTGCGAATGCATGCCCAGTCCAGCTCCACATTGTAGAGCAAAAGCACCAACATGCCTACTCCTCCGATTTCGATGATGTTCACGAAGGTTTTCCGCAGACCCGGACGTGTGTACGCCTTTCAGAAAAAGTTAGCTACTGGCGTTCATTAACTGGAACAGTTCAAATAACGACGGCGTGGATGCCATTATCCCGCACTTGTCCAGGCATCGTTGTCCTGTTTAAGTCCACTGCACGACAAAGGCCTCTTGCATACGCGAGCTTCAGCCATTCCTGTCTAGCGATGCCCTAGGCCTATCTTTGCCCTCGAAATTTCTTATTCCATGCACCCATCGACTTAACTGGCCTCCAACTTCAAGACGCACCCCTCGGTAGCCATTCTGTTACCCTGGTGGTGCACAGACCACCAGGGTGTTGCCCCGGTGTAGCCCTGATTGTCCTAGTGCCTGATTGTCCTGGTGCCTGATTGTCCCTGATTGTCCTGGACGTGCCCTGGTGGTTCACCTGGTTGTCTGATCTGCAGACAGCATGCCCAGTCCAGCTCCACTTGTTAGTGCAAAAGCACCAGCATGCCTATTCCTCCGATTTTGATGATGTAGAAGATCGCCCTTTGGAGGAGCATCCCGTATTTTCTATTTTATCACTCGCTTGCGCAAAAACTGATGCATGTCTGAGGGAGGGGGCGCCGCGGGCATGTGATGGCCGGGCGTTAGGCCTAACGTTGCGCTTTGAGGTCTAACGTTGTCAGCCGGCATGCGACGTAGAATGAGTATGACGTTGTTGTTGCACGTGGTAAGACTCAACTTCAACGTTACTAAACGCTAAGCCTAAAGATGCCTGTAGTATGTATGTGTACGAAAGAGAGAGAGAGACCGATAGAGGACTGATTTCCCCGCTAAGCTGTGTTCCACAAGTTGTAAAGATACGTCACATGGTATACGTTGGTGGGAAGCAAACACTACCCGCCACGGTGGCTCACTAGCTAAGGCGTTGTGCTGCTGAGCCCAGGGACGCGGGTTGAATTCCCGGCCGCAGCGACCCATTTTTTGATGGAGGCGAAATGCAAAAACGCACGTGTGTCGAGGTTTCGGCGCACGTTAAAGATCCCCAGGCGGGCGAAATTAATTCGGATTCCTCCACTACGACGCGCCTCATGGCCCATGTGTATAGCTTCGGCGCGTTAAACCTCATTTTCAAATCAAGCGAACACCCCCGAAAAACGTCCGAGTACTGCAACCAGAAATGAAAACGTGGTTGGTAGAAGTAGTTCAGAGCGCTGTGCCGCATCAACGCCTAAGATATGCAGTTCCGACTCATGACATGTAAAAATTAAACCGGAATTGAATGCCTATATATCGGAGAGACAACCTCTAATTTCTTTTACATCTCCCTCTCTCTCCTTTTCTGTTCATTTAGACAAGCTCGCGCGGGCGGGTCGTTCTCTCGCGACGGCGTAAGCTCATCCTTGGGTGGGGCCCGACGCCGCGCGTTCGCCGCTCTCCCGGCGCTCGGCAAACGGGGCCGAGGGGCGCGCGGCGGAGCGTGCAGTGCCCAGCCGCCAGGCTGCCGGTGCGGGCTTCCGTCGTCGTTAGGGCGGCCTCGCGGAATGCCGCCAATTCACGGCCTGACGCCGCCGACGGTTCGCCACCGACCACGCCGTGTACAGGTACAACGTCGCGTAATACATTAACGCCGCCGCACATCGCAAGCCGCGCGGATGACTTCATTCTCCTATAGTTCCCCGGTGCAAGTTTCTGCCTGGAAGCTATTTACGCCGTGGGATGTGTTGCAGCGAACGCACTCCGGCAGCCAGGCAGCAGACGCAGCTCGCCAGTGGATACAAAAAGGGCACGAGTCACTCGGGAGAACGTCAAACGAGCAATTGTGCGCGCCAGTTGTCGAAATTTGGAACACGAAGGGGATGATCATTAAATAGAAGCTTTAGTGTCCCCTTTGATGCCGTTGTACGCCAATACGTCCAGCAGGAAAGCCAACGTTCTCCGACGATGATGATGAAAGATCGTTGGTGAGGGGAAAGAAAAGAACGCTTCCCGTGGAGGGGTCGAACCTGGTCGCGTTATATGAAGCCAGCGTCTATCCGATCGCTCCATTTCGACATTGTCGAAGCGAACGCCGTACACCCCGAATCCAAACGTTAGGCCGTATACGTAGGGCACATACGAGAGTTAGTGTGGGCGTTCTAGAAAAGGGGTTCGTACCTCCAGAGTAGCACATACTCGCAGTGTACACGATTGCCCAACCAAAGAGTACATCACGAGAAAGCTTCGCGTTCAACCATCGTCGTCGTTAGACGGAGGGGTGGATGATTTTTGTTGTTCTATTAGTATTGGATTGGATCATTCAAACATTAGGCTTTGGCCAAATTTGGGAGCTTGCTGCAATATTTGTGCGTAGCTGGGTTCCGAGAAAAAACTGATCTTGACCGTTCGCTTTTAGTGTTGCCAGACTGCGGTATACTTACAACTGAAAGCACTGGTCCAAATTCCGAAAAAAATCGGTAACCTAGCAAGAGCGTGTTCGGTGTACGCTTCGATATCTCGGAGCCAGTTGCTTTTTCCCCGCTATTCTTGTTCGATGTGATACGAATATTTCACTGCACGAAGGTTCCCATAGTCGTACGTCAGTACACTTTGCACATGCGGTATGGTCGGTAATAGAACCGAATAAAACAATCACAAATACTAGTACGAGGATAATGCATGGCAAATCTCGAGCCTCTACATCCCTATACCTGGCACTAAATGATGCGGTTAAAGTGTAATTTTAGGGTACTCGTTTTATCTCCCTTTCTAAGGAGCGCAATGATTTAAACCTCCCGCCCTTGATTGCTACACTGCACTACTGACACGAATTAGGGGGTAGCACAGCCTGGAAGTAAACGTACTTCTCTGAAAGTTTCCTATTTTGTCAGCAATCGACCACACTAAAAAAAGGGGGTTGTGGAACTTACTAACAGAACACTAACCAGTTACTTGCCACAGTATACACTAGTACTTAGTGCGTTTACCAGCTGGCCATGCATAGCCTAGTAAAAATAAACTTCGCGTGACAATGTGGATCAGCTGAGAGAGCATTACGACATAGACACATCCAACACGCAAATATCACACTTAAACAACAAATAAATTAAGCAAGAAGACCAACGGGATCCACGAGGAGAGCGAGTATATCTTAGTTACCTTTGAAATAGAACTGCTCTTCTTGCTTTTGTAGCCAGCAGCGGAAAGTCCCCTTAATAAAGTCAGTGGGCTTGTGGAAAAAATAAAATATTTTAGCGACAATTTCGGAATTTTGCATTTTAATGTGAGCGTAACAAGTCGACATGTGGATTTGCAAAAAAACTTTTTAATCGTGATTTGGAGTGGGAAAAGGGTTGTAGTTATTATGTTGAATAATTCATAGAATTTTGTCACTATTGGTGAATGTTAGTGTCATACAAACAGGAGTTACAGTCAAACCCGTTTATAGCGAACTGCAATATGCACTTCGATTAGTTCGATATATCCAATAGTTCGATATATCCCAACCCGCCTATAACGAGCTGATTGTTACGAGTTCGCAATCCTCGGGAGCCCTGCCCCCTACTCAGCTCCACCATTCCCGCATGCAGAAACGAACACAGTAAAGTAGCCATTACCACACCCAAAATATTCCATCTATTGCAAGTAATAAAGCTACTTTCTGCCCCAATTGCCTACTTTGCAAAAAAAGCGTTGATTTTTGTTTTCACACTTTCGTTTTGGCGGCTTCAACTAGCATAGCATTCTCTACACAAAACATTGTTTGCACCAGTTCGAGTCGGCGTCCTACAAAATCGAAGAAGCATTGGCGAATCACATCGACTGCCGAAAGCACTTCATTACAAGCGTCTTACGGCTTTCACTCGCGACATCATCGGGAACATTGGCGAGCTCCTCCCACAGTTCGCCAAGGCTGCTGCCTTGGTCCGGACTCGCTGACTGGCCGGGTTCCGTCGTGAGTAGCGCGTTCGAAACAGTTACGGAAAGTGTCGGGCGTCACGTCGCTCCGTGCGAGGCGCAATGTCTCAGTCGCGGCTCTTGCTCCGTGGTCGCGGCCAATCCACATCTCAATCGCCGCTTCGAGACCATGCATTTCGGCGGCCATTCTAGGCGCAGAGAGTTCGATATATCCGATGTGAACTTCGTTATAAGAAATATGTTTCCCATGTATTTCCGTAACTGAAATATTTTTGTTCGATATATAGCATAATTCGCTCTATCCGGGTTCGTTATAGCCGGGTTTGACTGTACTAAGTGCACGGTCCAGACTAGTAACGATAGCATTTGATTCCATACATTGTGGCAGGACCTACGTACCGTTCTGCGCGTAGTAAAGTTTGCAAGGAGTTAGTAAATACAGCCCGTTACTACCTTTTTACTAGCATATTTTGTTGAGAGTGCACTTCTCGGCCGGGATACACGCCTTCCTCGCTAATTAATTGACAAGCTCATCGCATTCAATAAGACGCCGCTTACAAATGGACAGCCCCTGCAGGGTCCGAGCTCCACCACTGCCCACACTGTGGTTGTGATGGCACACCAAATTTATTTCATTTAATCTGGCTATGTCCCGCCTTCGACAGAGGCCGTGAGCAGCTTTTAGCCATTGGCCCGGTACCTACATCCGAATCCGAACACATACGCCGGGTGCGGGAAGATCCA
This sequence comes from Haemaphysalis longicornis, assembly GCF_048455015.1. Classification (NCBI taxonomy): domain Eukaryota; kingdom Metazoa; phylum Arthropoda; class Arachnida; order Ixodida; family Ixodidae; genus Haemaphysalis; species Haemaphysalis longicornis. The sequence goes on from NW_027526361.1 coordinate 225,512,447, forward strand.
CCAACCCTTGAATTGATTACTGAATGCGCTCTTGAGAATGGTCTCTTTAAAATGGTGTAGCAGCTTGTCCGACTCCCCTAGAGTGCACTAAGTACGCTCCATCTGCCCGGTCTCTGCGCGAAAACTGAAAAGAAAACAAGCTAGTGAACTGTGAACCACATATGAACAGCGAACATGCGCATTAATACGCAGAGAAAGAGAACTGTGTGAACAGGGAGCACCGCTGAACTGCTCTTTCCCCTACCTTTTGACCTCTCTCCCTCCAGGGCATCTGGCCTCCTTACCTCAATAAAGCCCCTCTTCTTCTTCTTCCGACGCGATTAGAAATGCCCGCCTTTCAGTGTGCGTCTCCCAGTTGGCGTGCAAAGTGCGTCATCTAGTGTCGCTCTCACGACACGTTATAATGGCGGGAAATACGGCCGCGCGCAACGACGTCTCGAGAACTGGCCGTTGTCGGTAGAGGGCGCCGTTTGGCGAGCGAGCCATCTGCATCGAGGGTCACTCATCGGCCGTTAACCGCGAAATTTAAACGTGACAGGCGACTGCCATTCAACGTGATCCCATCACAACAGAGGGCGTGTCGTATTGAATGCTGTGCAAGTATGCTAAGGAAACAGGTGGTGGGACTGCATCTGCTCTCTCATTGATGTTTTTGTGCTTGTGTGATAACGGCGAGATTCTGGAGTTTGAGCGGCCGAACGGTTCAGGATTGTGGTCACTAATATCATAGCACTCTTGCCGACGTTCCTGACTTGTCGTTTTCAAATTTCACACCTACAGGCTTGCGAGAATTGTTTTGTATACCTCCCCGTAAATGATTATTAAGAAATATCGGTGCAAGAAAAAAAAAATCTTTTTTACGAACGGCGGGAACAAATCTGGATGATGGACGCTGATTTCTTAACGTTTTGGTTTAATGCCACGCTCAACATCAAGGCCATAAAGTTTTCAAATCGGTTTAAGATCCGAATTAAACTTCCCAGTTTGTAATTGTCAGGTACTTCTCGCAGTTATCCTTTCGCAGGATAGTAATCTATGTGAATTAAAAAATACACTGAAATCATATCAGCAGTTCCAATTAGCACTCAAGTGATAATAGCAGGTAAGTAATCTGTGTGAATTAAAAAAAAAGTGAAACAGTAAGAACAAATTCTCGGGGCACGCGTGACAGGACGTGTTCTGTGTGTGTGCGTCTGAGTCATTAACATTAACATTAACGAAATGGACACGTGAGGTCAAGAAGGTGTGGATCCATCCGGGCACCAGTGGGTCGACGTTTAAGTGGCTCATTGCTCGAAAAGTTGCCCGTAAATGGGCAGTGAGTTATTATATTGTCTAAATTTTTGATGGTTGGTGCGTAAACAAGTTGGATAATACAGGAAAAAAGTTGCGAACCCCGGGCTGAACGACTCTGAAAAACTTGTTACCTTCAGTTTTGAGTACCACGTGGTCTTCTAAATTTGTGTACGAGATAAGTTTGTTTTCGAATCCTGGGGTTCTAAGCCTAGATTGCACGGTTAAGACCGTTCGCATTTTACATAATGTACAGCCCTATTCGCTCGTGTTCTTCGGAAATTTTGAATTATTTCACCCACCCCGCATTTAAAATTTGACTTGTAGCCCATAAATAACCGCGCGAAGTATTGTCGCATCAAAAATGATTGGGTACGTCGGGCCACGGTTACTTGTCGGCAGGACGCGATTGGCAGCGCCGAAATGCGGTGCACAGAATGATTAGACGGATAGGACGTTCAGTAAGTAGCGAAGAACGAAGGCGGCTGAGAACATGGTCGTCAGAAGGAGTAGATAAAGACACTTGGTCTGATGAACGAGATTTGCACATGTGCCAGATTTACGTATATCGTAGTATTGTAAAAGCGAATGCAAAGGCAAATGCGGGTATCGCAATGCGGAGTGTCCGTTTACTTGATCCTCGTCCATATCCAACGTGAAAATCCGTCTCTTCACACGGGACCCTACCAGCGCGAAAAACCACCGCGATGTTTCCCTAGGAATTCTCGCCATTCCAAGAAAATACATTTGGAATTTCTTTCCAATCGTTGTCTTTGAATTTTAATCATTCTGTCGATTGGAAAAGTTGATGCCAGCAGTCGGTGTGGGCGTGTTTGTGCGTTGCGCTTCTTGCATTAACGGAAGCTGTAATGGCTTAGTCAAGCGCTTTGGGATAGGAGGCCAGAAATACAGATAGGTGCGCCTTTGAAGTCGGGTTTAGTATTCAAAGAAGGCTTCGTATCAAAATTAGATCAGTTTGGCCAGGCCCACAAGGACCGGGAAACAAAGAATATACTGCGTGGCGGAGCTAGTTTCGTTAGTGCCGTGAGCCACATCACGGAGGCGTCAGCTGCGCGGCCCTTTGAAAACGCGAGAAAGCCTCCTTGTTTTCCTTTTTTTTTTTCGTTTTGCATCGCGTGAGCCACGTCAGCAGCGCTGCTCCTGCGATGCGATTTTTAGGGTGAGGGGAAGAGGGGGGAAAAGGGCCCGAAACTGTCTGGCGTGGGGTGCCGACACCCTATCAGGCCCCGTCGCTCCTGCCTTTCACGCGTGTCAGCTTCCTTTTTGTTTGTGAACTTGTATACCGTCTCTTTTCGGCGCAGTTTTTAAGTGCGGAGCACTTGAGGGGCTCGGCTTCTCGTCGTAGCTCGGCCGAGGTTACGGCGTCACGCAACCAAACAGAGGCTTCGAAGAGAAAACCGCTTCTCCTGGTAGGGATAGAGCCTGGGTCCCTCGCGTTACGAAGTTGATGTCTATGCCATTGCGCCACAAAGGCACACATTATTCATGTGCAAAGTGTTTGGGGAAAACATCATGAATTCACGCATTAATTACCCCAGATTAAGGACAACTCAATCCAGTGTCTCTTCCCTTTGGGGGGGGGGGGGGGGCTACGTCGTCCTCACTTGAGTACTTTCGGCATCAACGGCCAGGCTGATACTGAAACTAGTCTAGAGTGGGTGACACAGGCCCTCTCTGGCGGGAGAGTAGGAGCAACGCCGCCTGTATCAGGCAATGTTATTAGTGCTCCGCACTTCCCACAGCTTTCACGTTGAGTGGAGCTGCTCAGCTGCTCTAATGCTTTCCACCTGGATGCGGTCATTTAATTTCTGTCCATAACTACCAATCCAATGTCGATGTTATGTATTATGTTCGGCTTCGAATGTGTAACGTTTTCTTCGCGCTAGGGAAGACTGAGACGTACGAACAGCGCCCCCAGTGCTGGGAGTTTGAAACGTGCTTCCTTGTATACGCTTCGGATTTGGTACCCCGGGAGTGATGCTTAAGTGGCCAGACCTTTGAGGCCACAAAGATACGCGGCCGCGATGTACAGAAAGAACGCACCGAATTGCTCTCCGGTATCGCGAACAGTGGTTCAACATGCGATTTTCCTAAACCGGGATACGGGCTGTTATCATCAGCATCACCGTTATCGTAATCCTGTTTTGTGGCCGCGGCAGCGGTAACGACTCGCGAAACGATTTGCCAGCTACTCCCATGGTGTGTTGTTCGAACCAAGCTTTCACAACCGAATACCTTATTCGTATCATGCAACTACCGTCGTCTCTCTTTCTATTCCCGCCTTTTCGTAGCCTGGTGGTCCACCGGTTGCCAGCTCATTTGAGCTGGTATATCTTCCAGCAAAGTTTGCTTGGGTTTGGCGGCTCTGATACATCAACCAAAAATAGAAAGACGAGGGAACGCCCCCCAAAAGGTCACGAATAAAGAGGCAGCCCCGAAGGCGAGCCCCAGATCCGAACGTCGTTACGGGTCAGCCCGGTGAAACACGCGCGCACTCCTCAGTTTCGAGTTCAGGCCTCCGCACCGGAGTCTTTAAAACGCACAATGTTAGCGTTCATATTTAAATTCGCATCGGTCACCAAGCAGCGGAGCTCGGAGGTGGCGCTAAGAGCGCGCAGGGTGGCTTCGGAGCGCCGTGACGCCACGAAGAAACGTGGCGGCCGGCGAGCAGCGCGTCCCTGGACGGAAACAATCGTGCGCGGCAGCGCCGGGCGTGCAGCGGTCCGAGCCGAGGCCGAATGGACGCTCACGCGCGCCGCGTCGTGACGCGCAGCAGGTGCGCGACAGGTGCGGCGCTGTGGCCGGCACACACACACCACAATGGCGGCGGCCGCCGCTGGACGCGAGCCGAGATGCGCGCCGCCGATCCGCTGCCCTCCCTTGTAACAGGCGCGTGCCTCGGATGTGTGACGCTCCGTTCCGAGACGGAGAGCATGCGGAACGCCGAATGCCTGCCACACCCTCCTCTCCTCCGCTTCCTTCTGACAGTCATTGGTACAGCCGTCCGTGACGTTTATTTGGTCTCGGCCAATCAGAGGGGCGGAAGCGGGCCTCTTCAAGAAGGACAATCCGTGGGGTCTTTCGGCTGTGTGGTCTCTCCTGGGCAGGTTGTCCTATCATAGTCTCATTTGCCTCGTTCATGTTGCGAGCCACCTGCGGGAACAGGAACGGGCGGGGCGGAGTCCTCGCACAACGATTCGGCTCGCGCCGACGGGCCGTGGAAACTCGTTGGACAAAGTGTTAGAGCACGATCACGATCCTGGGCCATCGGTTCACCCCATTAATACGTGGGCGAGATCGCCCACAGCGCTGCTGCCGCGGCTGGTTTGGGCGTTGCGATGCGATGACCTCGGAAGTCGCGCGTTCGATTTCCGGCCACGGTTACGCCAGCTCTATCAGCGTGGAAGGGTTGAGCCATCGTGCATGGATATTTTAGTAGTAGGGATGTATGAGAATAGCTGCTGAACCGCGACGCTCGGCAGAGCTCAGAAATGCGTACAACGGAACTGAATCTTACAGGCTCCTACGGTTTTATTCCTGCCATCAGCAGCATGACCGCAATATGACTTAATGTCGGCCCTGCTGCCAGTATGTGAGAAGTCTACTTTAGCAGACCGCGAGCTGAAAAACAACAAAAACAACAACAAAAAATTAAAGCCGTTCCAGTTAATGTGAAAGTTGTCGCAAGTGCAGAGCATTGATTCGCCACAATTAGCTGTAGCACCGTTATCCACTCACTGCTACCGCCCAATGCAAAACAAATTTCCCGCCTTCGCAGTGCTCGCGCGCCCCCTGCCTGGAACTGCGCCAGCGGGAGTTCTGTTCTTTTTGTCCTTGCTTTTCCTCCCGCACGTTCCGGCGTTGCACTGCCACTTCCTTTTCGCTTACCATCGTAAAATCCACCCAACGAGCGTTCCTAACTAAATGAACGCGGGCGCTGCCGGTTCATTAGGTATATTTTGCCTCATGTACGTACGTGCAGTTTTCTTTGCGCTAAACAACGGGGAGATGCACGACAAGCGCCAGCGGTTCACGAGTTTTGAACGCATATGACTATATAAACTGCTTGGTTTTCGAAGCCTCTGCGTTACGCCGTGACGACAGCGGTTACGACGGAACGCCGTGTGGATCTACTTGGGTCCAGCGAGCGAGCTACGGCGACAAGGCGCGACCCTAAAGTGCTCTGCGCTTAAAAAACAAACAAACAAATTAGCCTCTAACGCAATACGGCGTGGCTTGAAGTGTGTATGGTTAATGCTACCCTGTTGCGCGAGTGTATTGCTGACTGGAAGTGTTAGTAAAATTACGACGCATTAGAGTCGTAGTAACCTTTAGGCACTGCAGGTTTCGGCGTGGCCGCCATAATGAGGTGTCGCATGATACGGCGTACACGACCACGGTTTGACTGACAATCAGTTAATGGGTATTGGTGAAAGGGTACTTGGCTCTGCTCGCTTCTTTTCACAAAACCAGGCTTGTAGATGTTTGGTAATACAAATTTCGCTGAAACGGTAGACCATACATTGACCACGCAAAGTAAATAACAAATTGAAGTTGTACAGAAAGCCATGCTTCCTGATGTTTAGCAACGCAAAGGGACTGAAGAGAAACGGCAGACCTTACGGGTAGATCCATTAACAAATCGCAATATTATACACAAATCAACTCTTTTGCCTCGAATAAGAACACTGCAAAAATACCCCGCAGAACTCTCATGGAATTTTTTTTTTTTTTTTTTGCGAAATTCATCAACCGAATTTGCTGCGACTATGGTAATTCTGATAGCATCAATGTCCCTGGAACACAGGAAGAATAATCTTTTCAACGTGATTGTGCGTACACAGCGGTATCTCGCATTCAACAATACTTGCGCTAACACGATTTGCGTAGCACCTTGAGCGCCTGAGTAATTAGTCGTGAAATAATTATGAAGAACCGAAAAACTGCACCTGGACACGCATGCCGCTTGGTTTCCGGGGTGAGGTGCTGCCAAGACGATGGATTACTCGTCTGCTGTCTGCATTTATAGAAGCTTATGTGGGAAAACTAACACGTATTCTTGTGCTATCAAGCCCATGTACGGGAATTAAAGAAAAATGAACCGCTCATTATTCTTGAGCGCGCTTTAATGACAACGCAAGCATGCTGAAGAATTCTTGGTGTTTATTCGTTTCAACCTACATCGTGGAAGACACGCGTTTCCTCGCAACGAGCATGTGCACAGCACAAGCTTTTCAAAGTTTTGGGGTTGTATACGCCTGGAAGCGTCATCTGCGCTAGGCGGTGGGCCGCAGTGTGGCGACCACAGGGCCATTCAGGCCACCTGGGGAACTATAACGTGCGCAGGAATCTCAGCCGGTATCTTCCCTTCTCGTAGCATGCAGGGTTTAGAATAACATAACAGACTGAATCGCAGCGATTATTAAGCAACACCTCGGAGCGTATTTCCATTTCTTAACCCCCACAACGGCTTTTCCTAGACTATATGACGGGCGGTGGTTTTTCGATTGACCGCGAGTTAAGTATAATACGTTTGCGTAACAAGAAGATGTATGTCATGATACAGCACATTTTCAACGCACCAAAATGATTATACCAAGGATAATGATTGCTCTGACTCAAACAGCGTGGAAGCGCGAGAGCTCCGCGCCAACAGCACATTGATAATGTTCAAAATATTACCTTAAGACTGCGTGCCGTGCGTAACGGCATAACGGAAGTTCTAATGGTTCGCTCAGGAAACAGAATCTCGGCAGCGCGAAAGAAGTGTCTGTCCACCATTTTGTGAGGCGTAACTCCATCTCTCGAGGCCAACCACCGGTATAAATTACTGTTCGCAGACGGCGCCATCTTTCTTCCCACCACTTCGTTTCAGCTGAGTTACACGAAACTCAGAATTAATTTACGCGGTGTGCAGTTAATGTCTTGCCTCCGAGCTTCCTTTGCGAGCGTTCAAGTGCTGGGCTTTCCAAATTTCCTGAATTGTGGGGCACACGCAAGAACTTTACAGGAGGCTTATTCTATGTAACGGCTCTTCCTTGTGTCCCCTTTAGGAGTCGCGGGGTTGATGGTAAGAGAGGTTCCATATTACACTGTCAAAAAAGAAAAAAAAAATACGTCAGACGTTTTTTCACCATTGCAACTTATTTAAATCGGTGGGGAAAATATTTCTTTCAGATGAAAAGCGGCGCTGATTGAGTACCATCCATACATGTACCATTCAGGGCCGCTTCATGAGGCGGAATATTCAGGAACGATCGTAAACGTCCTCGCTGTAGTAAATCGACGCGAGTGTAAGACGGCCGGTCCTCTTCGATGCGTACAACGTTTCCAGGATTTGTCTCGCACGCCTCGTGCGCCGTTTTAGCCTCACGACTATGCTGCCCCACAGGCATATCGCAACCACAGTTTTCGTCTTTTGAAAATTATGACAATTAGTTAAATAATTTCCCCGTTGAGGTCTACATGATAAAGTGCACGAAATCTACCGTGCCAAGCCTATAGCCAGGGTGGCGTGCGCATAAAGTTGCGTTAATCCAAACTTCTCTTCAAGAGCATGCCACCGCATGGAGCTCATTATACCACCACTGTTACAGTTACGTTCTTTGACTTTGTTAAAGCCTGAGCGGTTTCGTGGTAGCCCGGTCTTTTGAATCGTACGCTTGCGCAACGGTTATTAAATTACAGGTTTACTGAATGCTTATTTTTCTACTGTTTTTTCTTCCACATTTTTGCTTAGAAGTACAATACAAGTGACTGATAAATGCCATTACAGTCATCGCTTGCTCGTAGATAAAGGGTGGACATTATTTGTGTTTCACCCCCTTGCTGTTTGTTGTAATGTACTGAACCATTTTGGTCATTTGTACGGTTAATACGTATATAAAAGTACATATATAAGGAAACAGGCAAACGCTTACGGGAATACTTAGAATAGTTAAGGAACTGATCCTTAAATTAGATATTGTGGGTCTTAGAAGGCTTTCCCGAGCCGTTATTTGGTAAAAAAAATAGTTTTCTATGAAAAAGTCACCAGGGTAGGGGAAACAAAAAGAATACAGTTAAACGCACGACAAAGTTAAACGCACGACAAAAATTTAGGCAACGAAACAAATCCGTTGTAAATGTGAACTTTAATTCAGGTGCCTTGCAGATCAGGCGAGAGAGCAACCGGTAGAAAAGGTAAATGAATTAAAACTGACTGCCTCTTTACAGCAGAGTTTTAGGAAAATTATTTTGAGAACTCCGTTTTTGGTGTTAGCCCTACAGGCAAACGTAATGGAGTCCGTTTTCTTTTTATATTTCTTCGAAGCGGTGAAAATAAATTCTGACTGTTTAGCTTTTCTGCACAATGTGTGCCATCATATTCCGCTGCATTCCCATCGAAATGGAGTTTCTTAAAAACGAAAGAGTGACGGGAGTCAATTTATTAGTTCACAAAGCAAAACGCGCCATACCGCAAGAATAATAGCATAGGTATAAAAAACGTCGGGCACAACCAATCTGTCGACACCACAAAACAGTGCCCTGCTAGCGGAAGAGAAGCTGCGAGCCCGCCAACGCGACCCGTGGTGCGTGCAGTCTGCTAGAGTGCGGACCAAGAGTCCACATGACCGCATCGGCAGACCATCAAAACAGAAGGTAGTAGGACCGTAATGTTTTCACTGAACCCACTCGCCACACTGGCGAGAACGGTGTTCGAGCGTACCGGGCGTCGGAGTGAAGAAAAATAAAGCTTAACAGTAGCAAAAGGAGAGGTTCTCTCAAAACGACTGCCGCACGAGGCTACCGCCATTTCCGCTCTGTGACAGCAGCGCCGATAGCGGACGCTTTATGGACCGCGAGAACGAACCACGCCGCTATCTCACCCGTGAATGGCGCGCGGCGACTGGTGAAGCCTGGCTGTTTTCGGTGGGGGGCGCGCGATCGAGTGAACGGTGAAATTACGCGCGACGGTTGTCCACTTTGCTTTTTGTGACGACAGCTTGAACGTCCATGCAGTATTCAAATGACGTAGGCGATAAATGAAGGGAGATGGGCGGCTGTCTCTTAGGGCGGTTCTTTAATGATTCTTTCGGGGAGAGGCCTTGAGGCAGAGGCATGACATGACGAGCGAGGCCGCGCTTATTAGGAAGTACGTGCCGAGTCACCGAGACGGTATTTGCGAAGACTGTGATAGCGATAATCATGGCGCTGGTGGTCACCACTCACGAGGACGGCGGTATACACTTTTAATGAAAAAGGTCGTAAAAAAGTAGTAACGGCCGTATTTACTAACTCCTTACGAACCTTACTGCACCACGGCACGGTATGTAGGCTGTGTCACTAGCAACTGCATGGTTAGGAAATTAAATGGGTGTAGGAAGTAGCATAGACTAGATTAAGGCCATGCTTATGACTTGGTTAAGCATGCATCCAGTTAGTAAACGCATGTAGCTCAGAAGGGTCTCATCGCCAGGACTTTGCTTGTGAAGGTAGTGGTGCTTACTGCCTGCTTCAGTTAGTAACCCTGACTAGTGCTGCGTTTACTAGCTCCAGTTACGAAGTACCTAGTGTATACTGGGACAAATAACTTGTTAGTGTTCCGTTAGAGAATGCCACAAGTTTTTTTTTTTTTTTAAGAGTGATATATATCTCGTATTCCTAGCGCACAGGCTTTGACCCGTTTGAGAGAACTTCTGGAACTCCAAGCATGTCAGCCACAGTTTCACGTGGCTAGAAAGTTCCTTTCCATTCAGTGAAGTGCTTTACACGCATGCCCAGTAACTATTTAGATCACACGAGGGAACACGTCAGACTTCTGCTTATTGCAGTATACATTAGTGGACATTTAAGACACCAGTCACGGCTGCCAAAGGAGGCGCAGACATTAAACAAAAACCTTAGGGCAACGGAACAGGAAATGTACACCTGGTAGCGCTAAAAAAGTTGTTATGTTCTCATCGCATCAGGTGCGCTTAGTAGAAGCTGTTAAGTAACAAAAGGTGGTTATCAGTAACAGCATGAGTAACAAAACAAGTGGTTTGACAATACAGACGAGACTGCAGGCGTTGCGAGTGGTGTTGACCGCTTTACTTTGGACATTAGATAGTTGTAGCGGAGCGGAGCGGCGGTCCCGGTACGGTACCAGGTAAACCTGCCCATGCGCACAATCAGTCTTCTCGCCTCCGCGCACGTGGAGCAGAGCCGGTCGCCTACCGGTACCGTACCGGGACCGCTTATTTAACAGTACGGTATGCGAAACACACTCACCTTGAAACTGCAATTTCGCGCACTTTTAAATATCAGTGTAAAGAAAGAAAGAAAGTTATATTAGGGAATATTAGTGTAAAGAATGTAAAGAACTAGGCATTAAGGTTTCACTTCTTTCCTTGTATTCTGTCTATAGTTTTAGAGAGCTTTGTAAATATGTCAGTCATTACGCAACTATTCTTTCCAACCCTATTTGGCAGCTAGAGCAGGTGCAGAAACGTGGTGTCTTGTTATGTGTTTGAAAATTCCAATCGTTATCTATTTATTTCAATTACCGAGGTAAAACGCTTCATGTTTACAGAGCTTATCATCAGACAAATCCGGCACAGTTTGTATTTAAATACCTGCATTAGAAGTCCAGTTAAAACAGAAATTGCGGGATGCGGGAGGATTTGAAAATGTTTTTTTTTCTCAAATGCTCCGTGACGTTAGTACAAATACGCAGTACGGGGAGTATGGAATAGTTACAGAGGCGTCTTAGCACATAACTGCTACAAAAGAATACATAATACATAAGACGCCGACCACAAGAGAAAATAAAACAATGACGTTTCGGCCCCCCGAACGGGAGCCTTGTTCACACTCACTTGTTAACTTGTTCGATTTCAACTGATTTCAACTAGCCTCGATTTCAACTGCGACAAAACGTGGCAGTTGTTAACTCTAAGGCTACATTGAAATACACCTGTTACGGGACCATGCCCTGTACCGTAAAAACGCTTCGAATTTTAAACTCCAGGTGAGAATAATAAGCATAGAACGGCTTCACAAATCCTCTGTGAACTAAACGCCATATTTGAAGCGGTAGTGACTCTTTCTATCGGCACGAACGGAGTGTAACATGTTTTATTATGCGTACATTTTAACCAAAGTAACAGCAGACGACGTATAACATCTTCGTAAAATCGGCCCCAAATGTCAATTTTCTCGTCCTTTATTAACATTTATAAACTGGCGCGAACTAACTCGGCTCAGATGTGATTCCGTCCATGGCGACGAACAGAATGACAATAGTGTCTAAGCCACATTGCCCACAAAACACAACGAAGCTTTCCTGTCTGTGCTGACTATTTGTGCGCTCATTGCGGAAAACATTAGAAAGCACGGGCTTCGGATAACTGGCCTGCTAACCGATGTGGCGCCGCTGCAAAAAAAAAAGCCTTGATAACATCTCGGCATGCTCTGTACAATCTCCGTACGCGCAGGGTTTTTTAAAATACGCATTCCGTGGTCGGAATCGGACCTGGGTCCCTCCTCTTATGAAACCGCATCTATCCGATTGAGATATCATCGCATTTGGGGCGCACAGCATTTCCTTTGGGTTCGTAGCGCGGAAGTTGGCTTTGGACTTTGGCTGAGTTGAAGTGGACATATTTTCGGGTGGGGAGACGCGCGTCGGGGATTGGCTAGGCCTAGTGATGACGTAAGCTCTGACGTGCGGGTGTTCTCGTATTTGAGAGAAACGGCGTGCGTTCGGCTGCACCAGTGTCCGATTTGCCGTTAAGATGGGCAGACCTAATAAAAGCCAAACTAAAGCTAGTTATGACCACCGATTCCCCTGTTTCCTCCGTCTTCCCATCTCATTAGGTGACCGGTAAAAAGCGCAAAGCCTAATTGGGTACATCGTCTGCTCCCGCGGAGCCCCGCCACTTCCGGTTCGAGAGCTCTCCTAGCCTCCCATACGCCGCCGGCTATCACGCGCGTGTGTGCGTGTTCTTTATCGGTTTCCACCGAAAAAAAAAACGCTCATGCATTGCGCATTCAATGAATAACAACGATTAATCATCCTAGGGGCTTCTCTGAAAGGTAGGCACTCTGTGACAAATAAACAACACGCACACACGCGATTGAAAGCCGCCGGCGTACGGGAGGCCAGGTGAGATCTCGAACCGGAAGTGGCGGTAGCAGACGACGTACCCATGAGCCTTTGCGCTTTTTACCGGTCACCTATTGCGAAAGTGGCCGAATTTTTTCATCTCTAGTTTTAATTGCAATTTTCGTAGTTTAGTTACTTTTCAGTTTTCGAAATGATTACTTCTTGTTAGTTTATAGGTTACGCTACGTTGCGTAAAAAGGCCGTAGTGCCAAACGCAGAGTTCTTTTTTTTTTGAGAAACACCGGTGGGCGTCGCTTTAGTGGAGTGCTCATACTACCGTCGAACAGCACTGGAGACAGGAGACACAGGCGCACAGGCATCAGCTCTGCAGGGACATTATCTCTTTTGGTGTTCATTTCACATCGTGGGTGCCCACACTCTTACACGTGGAACGCGGACGAATTCCGAGTCCACCTCTCGCCGTTGCCGCGTTCATTTGTCCGGGCTCCTTTCGCCTACAGCGGGTCCGAGGGCGTCACGGGGCGGGCACAGTGCACGGCTGAGGCGGCCGGCCAAATGTCGGGTCGGTGCTCGCGCTGCGAGCGGTCGGAGCCGGTGGTTCCCGGGCTCGTCACTTATTCACGAGCTCGGCAGCCCCGGTTCGCAGCCAGCTCATCCGCTCCTCGCCCTAGGCGGGCGGGCTGCAGTTGGCGTGTCGGAAAAGGCTCCCTCGCCTGGCGCCATTTCGGCACACGCGCAGTTGGAAATCGCCGCAGTCGAGGGCCAAGAGCAAATTCGAGAGCAAATTCACTTCAGCGTTCGCTGCTTTTGGTATGAGGTCAAAAAAAAAAAAAGGAGGTAGGAGGTGCGTGTATTGTCCCAGAAATCACCACCAAGGTTGTGGCCGTCGACTGCGTGGGACAGAATAATTTGTCGGAGCGAGAACAGAGGGTGTGAATACAAAAAAATGCAGTTTGAAAGTTAAACGGGTACAGGTCGGGTTGAGAGTCCGATAGAGACGCGGTGCTGTTGTTGCTGTATTTTAGACACTTGTACATACACACTGCACAAAAAAAAAAAAAAAAAAACAAGGACTAGGAGTGAAGGAGAACACAAACACTCCTAGTCCTCGTATTTTGCGCTATGTGTATGTTCAGAATAAATCAACTGGCCCCACTCATGACATCAGTTTAGACACTTATTTCGTCTCCGTAGTTCAACACGTCCGTTGACGGAAGGCTTATGGCTGGAGCCGACGGACTACGGCAATGGAAAGGGTAGCCTGAGCGCTGTTACTGCGCCAACGGGATGCCTTGAATGGTCATGGAGTCATACCCAGTGGCTGCCAAGTCACTGCGCAATCATCGGCAACGTTTAGGGTTATGAAGCCGACCGAACAGGCCACAACAGCTAACGCACCATTTAGCTTCCCGTCTCAAGGACCGATGCCGAGAGGACGCTTCGTTTTCCCGCAC